>NW_023331482.1:0-38994 GCF_011100685.1 Canis lupus familiaris
TTTTTGTTGACTGTTTCTTTGCTATGCAAAAGCTTCTTATCTTGATGAAGTCCCAATAGTTCATTTTTGCTTCTTTTCCCTTGCCTTCATGGATGTATCTTGCAAGAAGTTGCCATGGCCAAGTTCAAAAAGGGTGTTGCTGTGTTCTCCTCTAGGATTTTGATGGAATCTTGTCTCACATTTAGATCTTTCATCCATTTTGAGTTTATCTTTGTGTCTGGTGGAAGAGAGTGGTCTAGTTTCTTTCTTCTGCATGTGGATGTCCAATTTTCCCAGCACCATTTACTGAAGAGACTGTCTTTTTTCCAGTGGATAGTCTTCCCTCCTTTGTCGAATATTAGTTGACCTTAAAGTCGAGGGCCCACTTCTGGATTCTCTATTCTGTTCCATTGATCTATGTGTCTTTTTTTGTGCCAGGACCACACTGTCTTGATGACCACAGCTTTGTAGTACAACCTGAAATCTGGCATTGTGATGCCCCCAGCTATGGTTTTCTTTTTCAATAAATCCCTGGGTATTCGAAGTCTTTTCTGATTCCACACTAATCTTAAGATAATTTGTTCCAACTCTCTGAAGAAAGTCCATGGTATTTTAATAAGGATTGCATTGAATGTGTAAATTGCCCTGGGTAGCATTGACATTTTCACAATATTAATTCTTCCAATCCATGGGCATGGAATATATTTCCATCTCTTTGTGTCTTCCTCAATTTCTTTCAGAAGTGTTCTGTGGTTTTTCAGGTATAGATCCTTTACCCCTTTGGTTAGGTTGATTCCTAGATATCTTATGCTTTTGGGTGCAATTGTAAATGGGATTGACTCCTTAATTTCTCTTTCTTCAGACTTATTGTTAGTGTATACAAATGCCACTGACTTTGGGCATTGATTTTGTATCCTGCCACACTGCCAAATTGCTGTACGAGTTCTAGCAATCTTGGGGTGGAGGCTTTTGGGTTTTCTATGTACAGTATCATGTCATCTGGGAAGAGGGAGAGTTTGACTTCTTCTTTGCCAATTTGAATGCCTTTTATTTTTTTTGTTGCCTGATTGCTGAAGCTAGGACTTCTAGTACTATATTGAATAGCAATGGTGAGAGTGGACAACCCTGTCTCATTCCTGATCTTAGGGGAAAGGCTCCCAGTGTTTCCCCATTGAGAATGACATTTGTTTGGGTTTTTCGTAGACGGCTTTTAAGATGCTGAGGAATGGTCCCTCTATCCCTACACTCTGAAGAGTTTTGATCGGGAATGGATGCTATATTTTGTCAAATGCTTTCTCTGCATCTATTGAAAGGATCATACGGTTCTTGTTTTTTCTCTTGATGATCTGATCAATCACACTGATTGCTTTACGAGTGTTGAACCAGCCTTGCATCCCGGGGATAAATCCCACTTGGTCATGGTGAATAATCTTCTTAATGTATTGTTGGATCCTATTGGCTGGTATCTCGTTGAGAATGTTTGCATCTGTGTTCCTCAGGGATATTGGTCTCTAATTCTCCTTTTTGGTGGGGTCTTTGTCTGGTTTTGGAATTAAGGTGATGCTGGCCTCATAGAGGAAGTTTGGAAGTACTCCATCTCTTTCTGTCTTTTAAACAGCTGTAGTAGAATAGGTACAGTCTCTTCTTTAAGTGTTTGATAGAATTCCCCAGGGAAGCCATCTGGACCTGGACTTTTGTGTCTTGGGAGGTTTATGATGACTGCTTCAATTTCCTCCCTGGTTATCGGCCTGTTCAGGTTTTCTATTTCTTCCTGTTCCAGTTTTGGTAGTTTGTGGTTCTCCAGAAATCTGTCCATTTCTTCTAGATTGCCTAATTTATTGGCGTATAGCTGCTCATAATAAGTTTTAAAAATTGTTTGCATTTCCTTGGTGTTGGTGCTGATCTCTCCTTTCTCATTCATGATTTTATTAATTTGAGTCTTTTCTGTCTTCTTTTTAATAAGGCTGGCTAATGGTTTATCTATCTTATTAATTCTTTCAAAGAACCATCTCCTGGTTTTGTTGATCTGTTCCACAGTTCTTCTGGTCTCCATTTCATTGAGTTCTGCTCGAATCTTTATTAACTCTCTTCTTCTGCGGGGTGTAGGATCTATTTGCTGTTCTGTCTCCAGCTCCTTTAAGTGCAAGGTTAGCTTTCGTATTTGGGTTCTCTCCAGTTTTTCAATGGATGCTTGTATTGCGATGTATTTCCCCCTCAGGACTGCTTTTGCTGCATCCCAAAGATTCTCATTAGTTTCCATGAATCTTTTAAATTCTTCTCTGATTTCCTGGTTGACCCTTTCATCTTTTAGCAGGATGGTCCTTAACCTCCACGTTTGAAATTCTTCCAAACTTCTTCTTGTGATATAGTTCTAGTTTCAAAGCATTATGGTCTGAAACTATGCAGGGGACAATCCCAATCTTTTAGTATCCGTTAAGACCTGATGTGTGACCCAGTATGTGGTCTATTCTGGAGAAAGCTCCATGTGCACTTGAGAAGAACGTGTATTCAGCTGCATTTGGATGTAAAGTTCTGTAACTATCTGTGAAATCCATCTGGTCCAGTGAAGCATTTAAAGCTCTTGTTTCTTTGGAGATGTTGTGCTTAGAAGACCTGTCAATTGTAGAAAGTGCTATATTCCAGTCACCAAGTATAAGTGTTTTATTATTTAAGTATGTCTTAACTTTGGTTATTAATTGACTGATATACTTGGCGGCTTCCACATTCGGGGCATAAATATTCATGATTGTTAGGTCCTCTTGTTGGATAGATCCTTTTAGTATGATATAGTGTCCCTCTTCATCTCTCACTACAGTCTTTGGGACACACTTTAATTTCTCTGATATAAGGATGGCTACCCCTGCTTTCTTTTGAGGACCATTTGAATGGTCCATGGTTCTCCAACCTTTTATTTTCAGGCTGTAGGTGTCCTTTTGTCCAAAATGAGTCTCTTGAAGACAGCAAATAGATGGGTCTTGCTTTTTTATCCAGTCTGAAACCCTGCACCTTCTGATGGGGTCATTAAGCCCATTCACGTTCAGAGTTACTATTGAAAGATAGGATTTAGTGTCATCATGATACCTATTCAGTCCCTGTTTTTGTGGATAGTTCCCTTGGACTCCTCTTTCTTTTACAGGGTCCCCCTTAATATTTCTGGCAGAGCCAGCTTGGTGGTCACATATTCTTTCAGTTTCTGCCTATCTTGGAAGCTCTTTATCTCTCCTGCTATTCTGAATGAGAGCCTTGCTGGATAAAGTATTCTTGGCTGCAGGTTCTTTTCATTTAGGACCCTGACTATATCCTGCTGACGCTTTCTCGCCTGCCAGGTCTCTGTGGAGAGGTCTGCTGTTGTCCTAATGCTTCTCCCCATAAAAGTTAGTGATTTCTTATCTCTTGCTGCTTTAAGGATCTTCTCTTTATGTTTGGAATTTGCAAAGCTTCACTATTAAATGTCGAGGTGTTGACGATTTTTATTGATTTTAGGGGGGGGATCTCTCTATCTCCTGGATCTGAATGCCTATTACCCTCCCCAGTTAGGGAAGTTCTCAGCTATGATTTGTTCAAATACAGTTTCTGGACCTCTGTCCCTTGCGGCGCCCTCAGGAACCCCAATTAAACGTAGATTTTTCCTTCTGAGGCTGTGATTTATTTCCCTTAACCTATCCTCATGGTCTTTTAATTGTCTTTCTATTTTTTTACTCAGTTTCCATACTTGCCATCAACTTGTCTTCTATGTCACTCACTCGTTCTTCTACCTCGTTAACCCTTGTCGTTAGGACCTCCAGTTTGATTGCATCTCATTTAATTGATTTTTAATTTTGGCCTGATTAGATCTAAATTCTGCAGTCATGAAGTCTCTTGAATCTTTATGCTTTTTTCTAGAGCCACCAGTAGTTGTATAATAGTGCTTCTGAATTGGCTTTCTGACATTGAATTGTATTCGAAATTTTGTAACTCTGTGGGAGAGAGGACTGTTTCTGATTTTTAGTATTGAGGTGAGTTTTTCCTTCTAGTCAGTTTGCTCAGTGCAGAGTGGCCAACAACATGTTGTACTGGAAAAAGGAGAAAAAGGGGAAAAAAAAGAAGAAATAAAAAAGAATAAAAAAGGGGGTGGGGAAACAACAGAAACAAACAGAAAAGAAAAAACAAGGGGAGTATCCTCTGATTCCATATACTGTAAATCCCTTGACTTCCCCTGGAACTTTCCAGGCTGCTTGGTCAATAACTTGCTTTTCCTCTGACCTTCGAGCTGGTCTTCTGGGGGAGGGGCCTGCTGTGCTGATTCTCAGGTGTGTGCACCTGGGGGAGCTGCCCAGCCCTCTACCAGGTCTACAATTCAGTGGGATTCTTTATCCTGTGAGGCCCCTGCTCAGGCCCAGGTACAGGGTGACACCAGGAGGGACAACCACAGTAGCGGCGGCCAGCTGTCCAGCTCTGGAGTCAGCTCCCACAGTAACTACTGCAGCTCCCAATGTGCAGGGGTCTGGGTGCTCCGGGTAGGGGCACGATCTGCACAGCTCGGGGCCACCCGGCGGCAGGAGAGACCTGGCTGTCCTTTGTCCTCCCGGCCTCTGCCTGTGCTGGGGAGCCCCAGATCCTCGGCTGTGTCTCCCAGTGCCCTGGGCTCTGGGGCCTCTGACACTGTGAATGGACCTAAAGTACCACGATGTGTAATTTAAAAGCATCAGAGTCAATTTTGTGTGAAGTTAACTTATCCTTTATTGCAATAAAACTCTATAAGCTATTATACAGGTTAAAGAAAGAAAAACTCAAAAATAGAAACAGTGAAATAACAGGGGAGGGCAAGCCTCTGTTGGGCTGCAGCCATCACGAGCCCCGCGGTGGGAGCTGGGGCGGGCCCCCGAGGTGGTCAGGGGGCTGCTAACGGATCGAAGCAGGTTGTTCCGAGGCAGGTTGCAGGTCTGGCCCTCTGGGGACCCCGATTGCAGGCACCAGGGCCTACTCTCCGGGGTGGCCATGGGAGCAGGTGGCTCCTCCTCATCGGGGCAGGGAACCATAGGTTCGACCAGCACGTGCACCACCTTCACCTCAGGAACCAGCATCTCTGCCTTGACCAAGTCCTCATCTCCAGCAGCCACTATCCCTTCAGACCCGAACCTTCCCCAGGCTCCACAGTTGGGCTGGGGCGGGCTCTCGGGTGGTCAACGGTTGCTCCATCCCCGAGGCCAGTTGCTCCATCGAGTTAGGAGGTGGCTGGGGCACATCCACGACCTCGAGAGCAGGGGGTGGCGCCTGCTCCTCTCCAGGGCTCCCAGGGGTGCAGGGGACTCCTGCAGGGCAGCAGTGACCACTATCTGCAGGGGCTTTGCCTCCCCAGCAGGCGGCTCATCGCAGGCCAAGCCCTCAGCCCCAGCAGCCAGGCCCCACGGGGCAGCAGGCCCCACGGTCGGAGCTGGGGTGCTCCAGAGTGGGTTCAGGGTGTTTTCCTCGGGCCAAGCTGTAGATCCAAGAAGACAAAGTATCACCACCAGGACGGACTGTCCACGTCCCTCCCAAATCAAGGCCACTCTTCCCACCACTCCGTGTGTGAGGGCAAGAGCCCTGGGAGGTGTCCCCAGGCTGCAGCCCGTGGGGTGGGGTGTGAGCCCACCCCTGCTCCTGGCCCAGCTGCACGGAGGCTGCATCCGCGGCCCCCCCTCCCCAGCTCGGCCACCCCCAGTCCTCCTCACCCCCAGCCTCTCGCTCCGCTGCATGGAGGCGTCTGAATTGCCTCAGGTGACGCAGGGCCCGGAGATGCGCATCTGTGCCTGGCATGTGCTGTCTTAGTATTTGGAGTTTTATAAGGGAGGGAAATTCTGGGAACTGATGAAAGTCGTCCCCATAATAATTCAGCCATATTTCCATCATGAAGGAGATGGCCCTGGGGAGGGACAGGCGGGAACAGGCGTCAGAAGACAGGGCTCTGTCACATGCAGGTGTCCCGGGGAAGCCCTGCAGGACCCGGCCGGCTTCCCGCGGGGTCGGAGACCAGTCCTGCTCCTCGTCCCCCTGCCACCTGGTGGTCCTGCCTGCCACAGGCCTGCTCCCCGAGGAGGGGCTGGGATGCCTCTGTGTGGGGAGCCCAGGCCCAGCGGGGTGACCATCAGCGTCTCTCCTGGGGAAGCAGGGCTCCCTCCTCAGCCTGGTCCCTGCCCACCTGCCCCTTAGTCCACCGGCAGGCATCAGGGGACGGGGGGCGTCTGGCCTGTCATTGCCCTCACTGCACACACTGTCTCTGGGAAGCTCCAAGGCAGGAGGGCTCGGGCTCTGTGTCCTGCCAGGCCTTGCCAGGAGCCGCCCGGACCGCCACCTTCCTCCTGTGTCTCTGGCTGCCTCCCTCCCGAGGGGCCCCCGGGGGTGTCCTTCCACTGACTCTAATCTCCCTCTCCCACGGGGCGGGGGCCGCCTGGTCCGGGAGCCCTCACCGGCCCTCCTGAGCACCTGCTGTTCCCCCGGGTCCAGGTGCCACCAGACTGGGGAGTACGATGCTCCCCACCCCCTCTGCTCTGGGCTCCAGGTGTGGGGCAGAGAGAGGGTTGGGGGGGCATGGAGAAGGTCTCCCTGAGGGGTCCAGTGCCTCCCACCAAGCCCGCACCCCATCCACCGCTCTCCTTTGCTCTTTTCCAGAAGGGGCATTAGACCTTTTCCCTGTCACGGAATTGCAGATGTGTGGGGTGAGGGGGCAGCCCCCCCCCCCCCACAGCCCCTTCGCTGCCCTCCAGGAGAGGGAAGGCCCTCCTGCAGGAGCCGGAGTCACTCACAGTTTCCAGCACTGCAGGACCACATCGTTGTTACCCCACGCATCTGCGATGCACCCATACCTAGAGGAGGGCAGGGCATCCCATGAATCGTCCTGTGGACGCGACATCTCATCATAGGGGCTTCACCCTCTGACCCCGACTAGGCCGGAGCCCCGGGGGCCGTCAGCTCTGTGCGTGGGGCCACGGGCAGCTCCCGGAGAAGCGCCCGCACCTGCTGGGGCCTCCTGAAGGCTTGAGCATGAAAGGGCTCTGGCCAGGCCCATGGCCCATATCTTAGTGGGCTTGGGGGGTCCCGGGGTTCCCCTGTCTGGCTGCCCCAGGACACAGACCCCCGATGGACTCTCAAACCCCCTTTCAATGGGGAAACAGGCCGCTCAGGACCCTGGTGATGGGGGGGGGGAGGAGGCACAGGCCTGGTCACGGGGAGGAGGACGGCTGCTGAGCACAGGCACAGCCCCTCTGGCCGACCCGCCACAGGCCAGGCCCCGGGGCTGCCCTCCAGGACCCCGCTAGGCCCTGGGGGACCCTGCTCCAGGCGGGGGAGCAGCCCGAGGCCGGGAAGCTCACACCATCCCCAGCCTCCCCAGCAGCAGGTGGCCCAGCCCTGGGCTGCGGAGGGGCAGGTGCTCACTCGGTGAACAGCAGGTCCAGCACCTCGTCCGTGGTGGCGAATGTACGATAATCCTCTAAAAAGCTGAAGATGTAGATGACGTCCCTGCGCTGCAAGGCGAGCAGCAGTTGTCGGACTTTGTACTCCAGCAGCTCCGTCCGGGTGAGCTTGGTCAGGACGATCTGATGCCCCTTCCCGGCCGCGGCCCCTGCACCCTGAGGTGGGACAGAGGGGACGTGCAGCCTGCAGGGAGCCGCCAGGAGACCTGGGATCCCGCCCCGGCAGGCCCTGCGCTGGGGCCCCGTGGGCTTGAGGAGCTGGGGCTCCCTCTCCCGCTCAAGCTCCCTGCCTGTCTCTTACACAAACAGGACCAACTATGCAATAAAGAAACAATCTCAGAGGATAAATGTTCAAAATATTTGGATCAATACGAGGACCTCAAGAGACACAGAGAGAGAGACCGAGAGAGGCAGCCACACAGACGGAGGGAGAAGCAGCCCGTGCAGGGAGCCCAGGCGGGGCTCGATCCCGGGCCTGCGGGGTCAGGGCCTGGGGGAAGGCAGGCGCTAACCCCCGGGCGGCCAGGCCTCACCTGAGGGCTCTATTCTGATGTTCCCACACATCTGTGCGCAGGGACTCTGCATCTGGCCCAGGCAGGGGCAGGGCCATGGGGGCAGGTGTGGGGAGGGGGGGATCCAGACTCATGGGGGAGCAGGAGTGTCGGGGGGCCCAGGGGTAGCAGGCTGGCTTCTGGGACCCGGGGTCCTTCCTGCCCCATCGGGGCCCGGGTGTCAGGGGGCCCAGCCCCTGCACTCACCTTGAGCCCGCGCTGGCCTCTGGTAGCTGCGCAGGGCACCTCCCTGCTCTGGAGGCGGTGGGGCAGACGACCCCCTTCCTCCCGCTCGCGCCCCACGTCCCGGGTGGAGCTCTGTGGAGACAGTGCCCGGCAGCCAGGCAGGAGGCCTCAGGGCCCGGTCTGGCCCCCTCGGCTGGGCCGCACCCCCAGCTGCCTCCACCCAGACACCCCACAGTGCAGGCGGCACCCACCGCCCCCGGGGACAGCAAAGGGATGCGGCTCTGCAGGGCCTCGGAGTGACTCTGGGGCGGGTAGAGGACCTCAGGAACCCTGTTTCCCCCCTGCCCACCTTGACATCAGGGTGACCCTGAAGGGATCCCCGGGGAACTGCCACCCTGCAGCGTCCCCCAGCCTGGATGGGACCTGCCCACACATCCCTGGTTCCCTGAACCTGAGGAGGAAGGAATGGGGCTCGCAGGATGGTGGCCACAGGGGGCCTGGCCTGGCCTGCGCTGTGTTACCTGACGGCGCCTCCTGATCACCGCCCTTACGCCTTGGTACCTATGCTGGAGCCACTGCCTACAGCATAGGAACAAGCCGCACCCCTGGGGTTCCTGGGAGCCAGAGCCCCCAGACGTGGGTCGGCAGCAAGAGAACATCCCCAGTAGCAGATGTCTCCAGCCAAGTGAGCCTGAGCTGGGGCTGCACTGGATGCGGGTGCCTGGTTTCCGGGGGGTTTTCCGAGTTCTGTTGGGCTCTGTGACACGGCAGTGACCTCAATTCCTGGGACCCCCTCCCTGACCCACTCCGGAGGAAGCTGCAGGGGCAGCGCTCGTGCTGCTGACGCCCCCCTCCCTGCAGGCGATGGCCTGTGCACACAGGGACACAACCACACCCCTTGTCCACAGGCCCCGGGGAAGGACTGTGTGCACCCAGGGCCCCAGCTCGGACACACACCTGGGTTCAGACACGACTGTCCAGTCTTCCCCGGTTTTTGACCCTGGAGAAGCCGTTGTGCCCGTCGGGGATGGTCTGCATCTTGCCTGTGGGATAGGGAGTGTCCTAGCGGGTGCTTCCCCCATACGTCCCAGGCCACTGAGGCCTCATATCTATGACCTTGGAGGCGGGTGTCACCTGCAGGACATACCTCCACCCACACGTTCTTCCTTGGTGTGTACATGCGTCCAGGCCCACGAGGTCCTGTGTGCACAGGACTAACACACTAATGTTACCTATATGGCAGGGCTGTTTACCTGTAAAATACTGCAAAAAACTACCTATTACAATGTCTGCTATTTATTGCTGTCACCAGTGATGTCGATGATAAGAGTCTTTTAAAAAGATACTTTATTTTAAGATTATACTTTATTATACAGCTCTAAAGCCACACATGTTTTAAAATCCTAAATCCACATTGGGCCAGAACAGCTGGCTGATAAATAGATTACATTCCAAATATGTGTCAGTAGACACCATTAGCCAAATTAAAAAAAAAAGAATAATAGAAAAAGAGAGGCACTTTCTAGGGACAGTGTCCTTTACATCTCAAGACTATGTCTTGTTTTTTACATGTGGTATCTTATAGTAGTTGGAATTTTTGGTATTTTAAATAAGGGATTATTTTCCTCAAACACACACACACACATGGGCACCGGTACCCTCATTCTGGAGGCCCAGAAGATGACAGTCCCCTCGGGCAGGGATGGGCAATAGCTCCCCACGATCCTAGGCTCCTGAATCCAAGGCAAACCCTACAGAAGGTGTCAGGGTCTTGGCCTAGAAGGGGTGAGGCCGTCCTCATCCTGAACCCCTGCCTGTCGTGCGTTCCGGGCCCTTCCCTCGTTTCCCCTGGGTGAGCTGTGGACGGCGGTGCCCCCAGTGGGTCGCCCTGACCTGGGCCCTAGGAAACCTGCCGTCAGTCGCAGAACTGAACGTAGACAGGAGGCCCTGACTCTCCAGCCTGACCCCGACTGAACTGAAATCATGTGGTGTGTCCACGCACACTGACCGAGAAACAGAGACACGGACACACACGCAGACACATGTGCAGAACCAGGAAGTTGGCAGAGGAGAAGCAACATCATTGAAGATCATTAAATAAAAAAAGAAAGAAAGCTGAATCTCGAATGGAGAAAATGGAGCAATTAAAATAGAATCATGAAAAAATAATTCATCAAACCAAAAAGCAGGAAGAGGGATAAAGAGGCAGGAGCACATCAGTGACACAAAGCGGCAAGCCTCGAATGTCAGGATGATCGTGCCTCACGGACTCCACGGAACACAAGTCGAGCAACAAGCAGCACCTTCCAGCAAAGGCCTAAGTGGATTATTTTGTGTTTTTTGTTTTTAGTTACAGATTTTTATTTCTTTATCCAAGAAGGTGGATTTATTTATTTCTTTATCCATCCGAAGGTGGATGCTCAACCCCTGAGTCACTCGGGGGGTCTAGACTAAGCTACTTAAAATGTTCAAGTGATTGTGAATACTGTTTGTAATGTGGTAAAATTTCTGTTTACTAAGAAAGAGAGGGCAGCCTGGGTGGCTCAGCGGTTTAGTGCTGCCTTCGGCCCAGGGCCTGATCCTGGAGTCCCGGGATCGAGTCCCACGTCGGCCTCCCTGCATGGAGCCTGCTTCTCCCTCTGCCTGAGTCTCTGCCTCTCTCTCTGTGTCTCTCATAAATAAATAAAAATCAGTATATACCACATTTTCTTTATCCATTTATCTTTGATGGACATTTGAGTTGCTCCCACCCCTTGGCTATGATAAAGAATGCTTCTATGAAGATGGAGGTCTCTCGGAGACTTTATTTCTCTTTCTTTTTTTTCCATCTTCTTACCTTAATAGAAGCGCGAACACTTCTCACTGTAGTATTCCAGCTGTTCTCTCTTTAAATCTCAGGCCGAATTCATAGGTTTTCAGGATGATTTGAAAGTTATCTAGGTAAGTGGGTGGGGACAGGTGACCTGGGGACCCTACTCTTCCGCCATCTTGCCCCGCCTCCTAAAAAATCTTAAATAACTGACTAAAAACTATTAGAAATGGTGGAAGAGTTCAGTAAGCATTGCACATAAAAGATCAATCTCCAAAAATCAACTGTATATCTACATACTTTCAATGAACAATCCAAAAATAAAATTTGAAAAAATAAACCCATTTACAAGAGCATCAAAAATATATAAATAAAATTCTTAGGAATAAACTTTACAAAAGAAGCTTATAACCCAATTTCTGAAAACTACAAACACTATTTCAGGAAATTGAAGATCTAAATATTTGGAAAAAAATCATATATTTATGCACTGAAAAGTTTAACATTGTTTCATAGCACCCCTGGTCCCAAATTATCTCCAGATTCTATTACCTTCCAATAAGTAGATAAACATTCTCACACTCAGATGGAATTGCATGGGTGCCTAGTATCCTGAAAAAGAACAAAGTAGATGGAATTCTCAATTTCGAAACTTTCTGAAAAAGAATAGGAAACAAGACAGTGTGAGAACAGTGTGGTACTGGCGTAAGGATAGATATATTAATCAATGAAATAGGTTTCAGGATCCAGAAGTACACCATACATCCATGATCAGCTGAATTTAAGTATCCGTGCCATGACTATCCAATAGGGTAAAAAACAGTCATTTCAACAAATGGTCTTGGAACACTGGATGGCCACATGCAAAAGAATGAAGTTGCATCTTCACCTTACACCAAATACAAAAACTAACTCAAAATGGATTAAATCTAAATACAGGACATAAACTAAAACTTCTTAGAAGAAAACATGCAGATAATCTTTTGACCTTGAGTTTAGCATAGAATACTTCAATATGGCACAAAAAAGCACTGGACTTCAGTGTTAAATGCTCTTGTTCTTCAAAGGACATAATAATGAAAATAAAAAAGCAATCCATATAATGAGATAAAATGTTTGTAAATCATATACCTAATGAGAAACTTATTTCCAGAATATACTGATAAGTCAATAATATAAGTACAAAAAGCTCAATTTAAAAAAAAATGGGCAAAGGATATAAATAGACATTTCTCCAAGGAAGATCAGAAATTGCTGATAATTACTTGACAAGATACCCGACACATTTTCAATTTTCATTGTATTCATTACCAAAGCATCTAACCATACCGTGAAATAGACTCCTATATGTACCACACCGTACAGAACAGTGCTGCTTCCTAGATACTCAATGCAGTTGTTCCTCAGGACAATCCTATAAAATAGGTATCATGGTGCCCATTTTATAGATGAGGAAATTGAGGAAAAGGTACCTCATCAGAGTTTTACAAAGAGCAGGACGTAGAACTAGGATTTCATCTCAAACTTTTATTAAGTCCACAAGTCCAAAGATGACTTTTAGAGCTGTAAACTAAGTATTATATTAATGTTTTGGTCTATTCAGAGTTTTTCAACTAGAAGGAATCTGAATTTATAAATTGTAATTTTTCTAGAAATATTTGCTTTTTCTAAATGATCAGAATAATTAACAAAGTTCTATTCTTATATTTTCATAATCTCCTACATATGTAGGTTTATAGATCTACATCCTTTCTCATTATAATAAGTTTTCATTCAAATTTCTGTCCTCCTTCCTTTTTGGTGGATTAAGATTGATGAGATTTGGTGGATTAAGATTTCATTTAGAAATTAATAATTTTATTTTATTAATATTTTATATTTAGAAACATTTTAAATAAATATACTTAACAATGGATTTACTCTACTTTTTAATTTTATCCATTATTTTATTTCAGTTATTATTATAAGATGTTTTAAATAATTATTTTTTCTGAATTTCTGGGAAAAGTTTACATTATTTTTATTATTTCTATTCTATTCTATTTATTTAGTTTTAGAGAGAGAGAGAAAGAGCAACCACAGGAGTTGAGAGGGAGAGGCAGAGGGAGAGAGAAAGAGAGAATTGTAAGCAGGATCCACACCCAGTGTGATGTGGGACTCCATCTCATGACCCTGAGATCATGACTTGAGCCAAATCAAGAGTAGAACGCTTAACTAACTGAGCCATCCAGGTGCCCCTACTATCTCTAACAATAAGTTGGAATTAATTTTATTGGTTAATTTTTCTTCATTCTCTGAATTTATTCTGGATACATATTGATGAGCACTCAAAGTTCAATGTACTATTGTACATTGTTAACTGTAGACTTTATTTGTTCTCTCATCTTATATGGAAGACAACAATACAAACTTATATAATATAACACCACTACCAGTTTTTTTGTATATTATGGTTTGTATAAATTAAATGAAATTAATTAAATATTAATTATTAAATATTTTATGTAGTCACCAGTGGGGAATGTAATGAGCGATAGAAAGGATGCATTTGCAATTATGTGTCTTTGTATATATGTAATTATAAATAAATATTTTTGAGGCATTAAGATGACTCAACTTTCAGTACTTTACTATAACACTGTCCAGTCAGTATAATTATTTTTCAAAATTGGTTTTTAAACATTTTAATTAATTGTAATAGCTTCAAAAATGGATATATTATGGAAGTGTCCTCAAAAACTTAAAAACAGAATGACTATGAACTAGCAATGGCACTATTAGGTATTAAAAAATACAAAAATACTAGTTCCAAAATACGCATGCACCCTGATGTTTATAGCAGCATTATCTACAACAGCCAAATTATGGAAGCAGTCCAAGTGTCCATCAACTGATAAGGGAAAAAGAAGATGTGGGGGATCCCTGGATGGCTCAGCAGTTTAGCGCCTGCCTTCGGCCCAGGGCATTGTCCTGGAGTCCTGGGATCAAGTCCCACATCCGGCTCCCTGCATGGAGCTGCTTCTCTCTCTGCCTATGTCTCTGCCTGTCTCTCTGTGTCTCTCATGAATAAATACATAAAATCTTTAAAAATAAAGATATGGGGATCCCTGGGTGGCTTGGTGGTTTAGCGCCTGCCTTTGGTCCAGGGCATGATCCTGGAGTCCCGGGATGGAGTCCCGGGATGGAGTCCCATGTCAGGCTCCCTGCATGGAGCCTGCTTCTCCCTCTGCCTGTGTCTCTGCCTCTCGCTCTCTCTCTGTGTCTTTCATGAATAAATAAATAAAAATCTTAAATAAAAGATATGGTATATATAGATATATAGATATAGATACATAGAGTGTGTGTGTATATACATACATATATATATATATATATATGTATTAGAATATTACTCAGCCATTAAAAAAGCCATATAAAAAGAACCAAATCTTGCCATCTGCAAGGACGAGGATGGAGCTAGAGTATTATGTTAAGCAAAATATGTCAGTCAGTGAAAGACAAATACTATATGATTTCACTCATATGTAGAATTTAAAAAACAAAAGAAATGAGCAAAGAGAAAAAAAAAGAGAGAGGCAAACCAAGAAACTGACTTCTTAACTATGGAGAACAAACTGATGGTTAAAAATGGGCAGACTGGTTAAATAGATGATGGGAATTAAAGAGTGTCCTTGTGATGAGCACCAGGTATTGTATGGAAGTGTTGAATCCCTATCTTGTAAACTGAAGCTACTATTACACTGTATATTAACTAACTGGAGTTTAAATAAAAACTTAAAAAAAAAAAAAACAGATGTCTACTATTTGAGTTCCTGAGAAAATTATATAGGGGGAAAGAACATCTTCTTTTTAAAGCAAAAAGCTCAGCAACATTAACAGCTTAATTTTCTATTTAGAAATGCATATTTCAATGGCAAACCAATTCAGATTTTCAAAAAATCATATTTCATAAAATACTTTAAGAGTGAAATACTCAAATACATATATTAGACCATGTTTGTAAAAATAATTCTATATTTAAACCCACTAATATAAATATGTGTGATGTTTTTAGATTTTTAATAAACTACAGACAATATTTAAAGTAAGTTATGTATGTTGATACTAGTCAGATTAGTGACTTGATAAAGAAACTTTTTAATGCAGATTTTAAAAACATTGTTGATTAGCACATCATATGTTTTGTGCTTTTACATTACTTTAAAATTAAGTACTAAAGAGAAATAATAAGTTTTTAAAAACCTAGTCATCTACTATCAACTTATTTTGTTATATATGTCATGTTTATTTTTATTTTCCACATACTGAAGGTACTAAATAGCACATCTGCTATCTAAATATTTTCATTGAAGTGCTGCTGAAATTGAAATCATTTCTACTCGTGGACACTAAAATATCAGCTGCTTCTGGTTAGTTAATTGAACTAGTGATTATTCTTGAACATGTGGGTTGGTTGTTTTCTGCCTGAAATAATTACCCAATGAGGCTTACACTAAGGCTATCAGCAGGAAGCTAACAATTGGGGTGTTGGTGAGAAGAATGTACATAACACTTCTGTGTCTGCTGCCAGATGGAGAAGCAGATGGGTGTGTAATACATTCAAAACTAACTACATGACCTCAAATCTTCTCAGTATCTATTACCAACAAGGTCAAGATTTTTGAAAATCAAATTTTCCAACCAATAAATTACTAAAAATTAGCTAAGAACAAGTTTCTGCTTAAAAGTCTGCATATTTACCTGCAAAATCATTATTGAACCAAATTGTACATTGTTGTCTGTCACTAAAATGTGTGGTAATATGAATTTTATTAATATATATGACTAAATAAGCAGTTACTTACTAAAAAAAGTGGTTATGTCTTAGTGTTTCAACTTAATATCATTCCCTGGGTAAAGAATTAAACAATTTTAGTGCAATTATTCTTCTAAACTGTGGTAAATAGAGGTTTTAATTTGTAGACCAATTTGTATTTGTTTTTTTTTAATTTTTATTTATTTATGATAGTCACAGAGAGAGAGAGAGAGAGAGAGAGAGAGAGAGAGAGGCAGAGACACAGGCAGAGGGAGAAGCAGGCTCCATGCACCGGGAGCCCGATGTGGGATTCGATCCCGGGTCTCCAGGATCGCGCCCTGGGCCAAAGGCAGGCGCCAAACCGCTGCGCCACCCAGGGATCCCCTA
Source organism: Canis lupus familiaris (assembly GCF_011100685.1). Lineage (NCBI taxonomy): Eukaryota > Metazoa > Chordata > Mammalia > Carnivora > Canidae > Canis > Canis lupus. Next base: position 16,138 of record NW_023331482.1, read on the forward strand.
TATCAAACGTCTTTATAGTATTATGTATTCTGTTAGGACTAGGAATAATATATAACCAATGTAAAAACAAATCTCCCACTTTTATTTTATTTTTTTTAAGATTTTATTTATTTATTCATGAGAGACAGAGAGAGAGAGAGGCAGAGACACAGGCAGAGGGAGAAGTAGGCTCCATGCACCGGGAGCCCGATGTGGGATTTGATCCTGGGTCTCCAGGATCGCGCCCTAGGCCAAAGGCAGGCGCCAAACCGCTGCGCCACTCAGGGATCCCACCAATTTGTATTTGTTCTGTGTGTATGTGTATGAGAGTGCAGGTACATCTATTACCTATCTATCTAAATATATGACTTATTATTGTGCTATGCTGCCTTAGAATAAAAGTTCAAATATTTCCAACACATCTGTTTAATATTCCTTTTGGAATTTTATTCTTAATTATATGAACTTGTAGGAAAACATTGCTTAATTCCAATAAAAGTAAATAAAGTACACTTTTTTTTCCTGATTATTCTTAGTTATCCATTAGGTTTTCTTCAGGTGTGCTGTCATTACAAAGGAAAATTAATACTATAGAAGAATGTGTTCATGCCACTAATCTGAAGAGGTAAGTTAATCATAATACTCCGAAAATAGCACTCAGAAAATATATATTTACAATCAAATAATACTGCTACTTCATTTTCCCATGTTTGTCATGCTATTATTTACATTTCTTACATTTGTAACTATTGCATTGTACTTTGTGTCTCAAACACATAAATGCTTCAATCGTTTGAAAATTTAATTTACCAAATTGGAAAATGGTAAAAGAAATAGTAACAAATGCAACTGAGATTAATGCCATAAATTCACATAATGAACATAAGTATTCAAAGAGTAGATGAATCTATATTTGCTAACAAATGAATATGTGAAATTTGTTTTACACAATTACACATAAGAAAAAATTCAAATGAGTCAGTAACACCTTTAAAAGTGGGAGATTTGGGCAGCCCCAGGGGCACAGCGGTTTGGCACCACCTGTAGCCTGGGGCGTGATCCTGGAGACCCGGGGTTCGAGTCCCACGTCGGGCTCCCTGCATGGAGCCTGCTTCTCCCTCTGCCTGTGTCTCTGCCTCTCTCTCTCTCTGTCTCTCATGAATAAATAAATAAAATCTTAAAAAAAATAAAATAAAAGTGGGAGATTTGTTTTTACATTGGTTATATATTATTCCTAGTCCTAACAGAATACATAATACTATAAAGACGTTTGATATAGGGGATCCCTGGGTGGCGCAGCGGTTTGGCGCCTGCCTTTGGCCCAGGGCGCAATCCTGGAGACCCGGGATCGAATCCCCCACATCGGGCTCCCGGTGCATGGAGCCTGCTTCTCCCTCTGCCTGTGTCTCTGCCTCTCTCTCTCTCTCTGTGTGACTATCATAAATAAATAAAAATTAAAAAAAAAAAAGAAACTCCTTGAGCATGTGGATCATAGATCTCACTTAAAAAAAAAAGACGCTTGATATATATCTTCAAAGTTATTGACAGACATGGCTAAAAAATTGCAACAGTTTTCTGGCAGTATTTGTCAATCAAATCACACTAATGCATAATGACACTATTTTTACTTGGCCATACAAGCAGATATTTTATTTTTGCATGTGAAAAAACACTAAAGGTCAAAATATAACCAGCTTCTGGCATGTGCTGTGTATATATAGGATAAATGTTCATGCCTTTTTATTCTTTTAGCACTAAAAACCCAAAGCTCAGAACTTTTGGTTTTAGTTCTGATGTGTAAAGAGCTTAGACATTGTCACTCCTGTCTTTGCAACAAGAAAAATCAGGACAAACTGAAAGCTCTTGACTTCTCTTGGCCCTATTTGAAAACTGGGCTTGTAGGGCAAAGCACAATCTTAAATCCAGAGATAGAGAAGAAAATTCAGAGAATTATAGCCAAGATCTGTTTACCTGGAGAAGTAATTGTCAGACCCACAATCTAGTAAGAACACTTATGCAGTAACTTGCTTAATTCCTGGAGGCTGAACATGGTCTTGTGTGAGCAGGAGTAATCTCTGGGCAATATACTCCTGAAGGCCCCCAAACTTTCATGAGTTTTATCTTGAGGATCCCCACCTATTTATTACAGCGATGATTTTTTTTAATTTTTATTTATTTATGATAGTCACACAGAGAGAGAGAGAGAGAGAGAGAGAGGCAGAGACACAGGCAGAGGGAGAAGCAGGCTCCATGCACCGGGAGCCCGATGTGGGATTCGATCCCGGGTCTCCAAGATCGCGCCCCGGGCCAAAGGCAGGCGCCAAACCACTGCGCCACCCAGGGATCCCCACAGCGAAGATTTGAGCAAGATCTTCTCACGACCTTGGCAAGTGAAAGGGGAGAGTAATCCTTGTGAATATGACCAGAGCTGTCTCCATTAACAAAGACCTCCCATCCAAGGAAAAAGACTTTACCAGAGCATTATTGAAGCTGGGTAAAAGGTATCCCTCTAATTCCAGTTTCCTATAGTTTTCTTGTCTTACTAAAGGGAGAAGGAGAGAATACTATATAAGAAGAAACATATGTGAAGTTCAGAAGGTAAAGAAACAGGTCCACAAAATGACTGAGATTTAGTCATAAGATTTTAGAGGGTTTCCCTTCCAAGACCCCCAATACAATAATAGTGGATTATAGGTGAAAGTTTGCAAGACATGAGACTCTGAAAAAAATACATGGGAAAGCCCAAAGTTTCTGGCATTTATAGCTACAGTAATCATCAAACAAAGCCAGGCTCCTAATCATATACACAAAATCCTCACAGGAGAGTCCTACTTACCTCACCTACTATTACCCAAAACTACATGTTCAGCTTTCAACAAAAAAAATTACAAAGAATACAAAAAAGACAAGAAAAAACACAGTGTGAAGATACAAAGCAAGTATTAGAATCAGATTCATATAAAACACCGATGTTGGAATTACATGGTAGAAAATTTAAAGTGACTAGGATTAATATGTTTAAAATTCTTAGAATAGAAAATAATAGAAACAGGGATAAAAACCCTATGAAAAGAGTAAAAAAGTCAGAAATTAAAAACACATAGACAAAAATGAAAAATGACTTTCATGATTTACAAGTAGATATGCACTGCTGAGTACAGAATTTCTGAGTTTGAGATAGGTAAAGAACATATCAAACTAAAGTGCAAAGAAAATATTAACTAAATAAAAAAAAGAAAACAAACAACAAAAAACAGAAAAGATCATCTAAGAACCATAGGATGGTTTTAAAAGATGTAACATATGCTTAATTAAGAGACCAGAAGAATAAGAAAGAAAGAATGGAGAAGAAATATTTGAATGAGTAATGTCTGAGGATACTCTAATACACGCCAAATCACAGACACTAGAAGCTCAGAGAACATCAAGCAAGTTAAAACAAACAAAAATACACTATACTTGGGTATATATTATTCAAATTATAAAAAACTAAATGAAAGAGAAAATCTCAAAGCAAGATATAGAAGATAAATACCTCACCTACAGAGAAAAGGAGTAAGAATCACAATGGACTATTATCCAAAACCATATAAGCAATAAAAAGTGAAATATTTAAAGTGCTTTAAAAAAACTAGAATTCTATTTCCAGTGGAATTATCCTTCAAAGAGAAGAAGAAATATAAGGTATTTTAAGACAAACAAAAACAGAGAACTCATCACTAGCTGATCTTTTTTTTTTAATTTTTAAATTTTGATAGAAGGAAAATTATTTAGTTCAGTAGCCTGGATCTATATTAATAAGAAAGAATGTCAAAGAAGAAATATTAAGGTAAAATAAAATTTGTTTATTTTTAATCAATCTAAAATATAACTGTTTAAAGTATTATTGGGTGATTATAGTATAGGGATAAGTGAAATGAATGACAGCGTATCTATAAAGGACAAAAGGGAAGAATTGGAAATGATCCATCATAAGTTACCTGCACATGAAGTGGAGCAATATTATTAGTAGGTTAACACAGATTAGCTAAACTCTAGGGAACTATGCATAGTTTTTAAAGGAAGTAAAATCGAAATAATAACAAAGGACATAAATGGAATAATAAAATAACTAGAAGATAAGAAGGCAGTAAAAGAAGTGAAAAGAAGGAATAGAAAACAGATACAAATATGGTTGATACCAATCAAAAATATGTTAATAATCAGTTTAAATGTGAAAGATCTAAATACAGTGGTTAAAGACAGAACTAGTCAAAATAATAAAAAATGACACAACTATATATTACCTAGAAAACATCCTCTAAATATAAAGAAGTTGATAAGACGTAAAATGATGGATGAAGATATATTTATGGTAGCAACTAATCAAAACAAAGTCAGACTAGTTATATGCATTTCAGACAAAACAGACATCAGAACAAGGAAAATTATCAGTTATCAGTGATAAAGAGAAGTACTATGAAATAGTAAAGAAGTTTATTCTCCAAGAACTAACAATCCTAAATATATATGCATCTAAGGACAAAGCATCAAAATATCTGGGGCAAACAGTGATAATATATTATAATTCATAAATCAAAGATGCAGAAAATCAGAAGAGATATAATTGGCCTAAACAATATATCAATCCACCTACCTAATTGAATATCCTAAAAATATTCCATCCACAAGGAGTAGAATATAATTTCTTCTCAAACTTACATGAAATATTCACTAAAATAGATTACATAGGGCCATAAACCACACCTTAGCACATCTTAAAATGTATAAATCAAACAATAAATATCTTAGATCACAATGAAGTCAAACTAGAAATTAGTAATAGAAGCCCACCTGGAAAATCCTCAAATATTTCTAAAAACACAATTCTTAACAGTACACAGGTCACAGAAATGTTAAAAAAATTTCAAAAAATTATTAACTAAATAAAATAGAACTCATTAAAATGTGCCAAATGCAGGAAAAAAAGTAGTGGCTTAGAGAGAAATTTATAGCATAAAACACATATGTTAAGATACATGAATACTAAAACTGTCAGTTTGGGAACCAGAGAAAGAAGACTAATGTAAGCAAGCAGAAAAAAGAAACGATAATTTTGAAATGAACAGAAATAAAACTCAAATTAAGAAAAAAATAGGAAAAATCAACCAAAATAACACCTCCTTCTTTGAAAAGATCAATGAAAATTGATAATCTTCTAGGTAGGGGAGGCTAAAAAGAAAAAAAGAGACGAGAAGAGGAGAGGAGAGGAGGAAGGAGAAAGAAAGGAAAGAGAAGAGAAGAGAAGAGAAAATATCTCTCCTCTCCTCTCTCTCTCTTTCCCCCTCACTCTTCTCCTCTTCTTCTCCTTCCCTTCTTCCTTCCTCTTCTCTTTCTCTTTCTTCCCTCTTTTCCTTCCTTCTCCTTCTCCTTCCTTCCTCTTCCTTCCTCCTTCCTTCCTTCTTCCTTCCTTCCTTCCTTCCTTCCGCCTTCCTTCCTTCCTCAGCATAGTCGACCCAATTACAAATGTCATAAATAAAAGCCATACTACATCTACCATGGGATTAAAAAAATAAGAAAGGGCGGCACTTGGGTGACTTAGTCCCTTAAGCATCCAACTATTGATTTTGGTGCAGGGTGGTGAGCCAACTCTGATTTTAGGATCTCAGGTGGTGAGACCCAGCCTGTAGTCAGGCTCTATGCTGGACGTGGAGCCTGCTTAAGATTCTCTCTTTCCTTCTTTTCTGCCTCCCCCTTATTCTCATGTGCTCTCACTCTGTCTCTCTCTCAAATATAAATAAAATAATAAAATAAATAAAAATAAAATAAAATAAAATAAAAATAAATAATAAAATAAAAAATAAAATAAAATAAATAACATAGGAATACATTAAATAATAATTTTGTGCCCATAAGTCTGGTAATTCAGGTAAATGGAAATACTTTGTGAAATATACAAATTACCACAAGTCTCAGAAAGACAGATAAACTTGAGAGTGTTTTATCTATTAAGAAAGTCAGTTCACTCAACTAACCATTAGGGAAAAAAATGAAAGCAATTATCAACAATCACTTAAGTCAATAGGATTAGTAAAAGCACTTCCTAACTTATTCTACAAGGCCAGTGATATCCTAACAACAAAACAAGATAAATACCTATAAGGAATAAAAACTATAGATTAAGACCTTTTTAGGAACATTAACATATCTCATGAACATAGAAGAAAAGTGAATTAATTCGTTCAATTAAATATTAACATATCAGATCTAATAATGTATAAAAAATTATACACCATGACCCAAGGGAGATTTATTCCAGATACACAGAGTCAGTTCAAGATGTGAAAATCCATCAATGTACTACACTATTAATGTAATCTTTAAACCATCAAAGACTAACGAAAAAAATAGTATGACCATAGCAAATTCATGCAGGAAAAAAACATTTCACAAGGTGTAAAAATCTTAATTATGTAAACCTCTCAGCGAAAGCAAGAATAACGGAGGATATCTCCAACTTTATTTAAAAAAAATCTACAGAAGCAAAACTGAACTTCATGTTTAATGGTGAGAAACTGGACCCTTTCCAACTAAGACTGGGAACAAGGGAGGAATGTTTTCTCTATAGTCCCATTCAATGATATATAAAGAATCCTAGTTAGTGCAAGAAAATAAACAAACAAAAGGAAATTGATTATTTGCAGATTGAGAAGGAAGATATAAAACTATCTCTAGTCACAAATAATTTGATTGATTTTTTTAAATCCCAAAGAATTAAGAACTCATAAAAATCATAAGTGAGTAGAGGAAGAAGGATAAGGATAAATATACAAAGAGTGATTCTATTTTCTTTCCAATAAAAGCAATTAGAATTTGATATTTAGGACATGAACTGACATTTTAACCAAAGACATACAGACAGACAACAGACCCATGAAAAGATGCTGAATATCACTCATCATGGGGGAAATGCAAATCCGAATTACAGTGAGATATCACCTCATGCCTGTTAGAATGGTTAAAATCAACAACACAAGAAACAAGTGTTGGTGAGGATGTGGAGAAACTGTAGATGAGAATGGAAACTAGTACTTTCACTCTGGAAAACAGTATGGAGATTCCTCAAAAAATTTAAAATAGAACTACCATACAGATCTAATAATGGCATCATTGAATATTTACCTAAAAAGTACTAACACACTAAATCAAAAAGATATCTGCACCCCTATGTTCATTACAGCATTATCTACAATAGCCATTTGTAACAACATGGACGGAGCTAGAGAGTATAATGCTAAGTGAAATAAGTAGTCAGAGAAAGACAAATACATATGATTTTACTCATATATGAAATTTAAGAAACAAAACAGATGAATGAAGACCAGACAAAGGGAGATACAAACCAAAAAACAGATCATTGGCTATAGGGAATAAACTGATGGATACCAGAGGGGAGATAAGCAGAAGGATGGGTGAAATAGGTGAAAGGGATTAAAAGACACTTATCTTGATGAGCACTGAGTAATACATAAAAATTTTGAAGCACTATCTTGTACAGACCTGAAATTAATATTATAACACTATATATTAACTATACCTAAAATAAATAAAAATTCTAAAAATACCATTTACCACAGTATTCCAACACTGAAATCCTTAACAATAATGAATTTAACAAAATGTACATAGGAATTGTATGTGGAAACTATAAAATATTGATGAAAAAACACAAAGAAGATTTAAATAAATGGAGATTTATTACATAGTTTTGTTTTGGAAGACTTGTTATTATTAAGGTGTCAATTCTCTTAACTTGGACTTTAGATTCAACTCAATCCCAATGCAAACAGATCTAGTAGAGCCAACACAATACTGAACAAGGACAAAGTTGAAAGGCTCGTAATATTTAAGAATTACTATAAGCTACAGCTATTAAGATAGTTTGACACTGGAAAAGAAAATAATAATTGAACAGATTAGAAAGCACCAAAATAAACATAAAATCAGTCAACTAAATAAATACAACTAAAGTAGTAAGGGTATTCAATGAAGCAATGATAGGCTTTTCATTAATGGCTGAAATACTTAGATGTCCATATGGAAAAGAATGCACATAGAACTGAACTTACACAAAAACTAGTCTGAATGCAGCAAAAACTACACAAGCATAAAATTTCCTGATGAAAATGTGAAACTTAATGAAGAAAGTCTTCATAACCTTGGCTTTGTGAGTTTTCTGATGTAATAGTAGCATAATTAATAAGCAAAAATTTTAAACACTGGATTAATAAAAAACTGCAAATATGGATCTTCAAATGATACTAGCAAAAGTATGAGATAGTAAGTCATAGGCTGGAAGAAAAGATTTGCAAAAGACACATCTAATAAAAAAATTTCTATCTAAAATTTATCGAGAACTCCTCAAACTCAGGAATAAGGAAATAAAGAGCCATTTTTTTTTTAAAAGGGAGACAGAACGTAAAGACTGCTAACTCTGGGAAACGAACTAGGGGTGGTAGAAGGGGAGGAGGGCGGGAGGTGGGAGTGAATGCGTGACGGGCAACTGGGGGTTATTCTGTATGTTAGTAAATTGAACACTAATAAAAATAATAAATAAATAAATAATAAATAATAATAAATAAATAAAAAGTAAATGTTCTAAAATTATACATTAAGGAAGATATATGAGTGGAAAACAGTATATGAAAAGATATTCAAAGTTTTTTCAATTAGGAAATTACAAATTAAAACCTCACTGATATGCTAAAACATTTGAATGGCTAAATTAGGAAAAAAAAGACAATACCAAATGCTTATGAGGATGTGGGAGCAACATAAAACTCTCATTTCCTGCTGGTAGGAATGCAAAATGAAACAGCCACTTTGGAAGACAGTTTAGCAGCTTTACAAAGTTAAGTAAGCATAGCCTCACTATATATACGGCAATACTACTCTTAGGAAATTGGTTGAGTAATTTGAAATTGCTTGAGTAATTCTGCACATACATAAACCTGACTGCAAACGTTTATGGAAGCTTTATTCATAATGGCCAAACCACTAGAAGAACTAAGATGTCCTTCAAAGGTGAATGGATGAATAAACAGAGGTATACCTATACAACAGACTATTACTTGATAAAAATTTTAAAAAGAACTTTAAGGTACAAAAACACATGGGTAAATTAAAAATGCTTACTGCTAAGTGAAAGGATCCTGCCTGAAAAAAAAAAACTCTATAATTCCAATAATCTGACATTCTGCAAATGTTAATACTATAGTTATGGTAAATAAATCAGTGGTTCCCAGTTCAGGAAGATGGACAGATTGAATAAGCAAAGGATGGCATATTTTCTTGGGGCAGTGAAATTACTATCTATAACACTGGAGGGTGACTATAAGACATTAAACAATATTATTTGTATATTATTTATAAAAAGATCAAGTAATTCAATAAGATTTAATAGGATAGATATGTGTTTATTTTCCAACATTTAAAAATATATTTAATGTATTTTTGCAATGCCAAGATTTCCATTAAGACAACTCATGAAAATGATCTGGGAACTGTCATTAGTTAATAATTGTTTAAAAATGCAATATTCTATCAATTTATCAACTGCACATGTTTTTACATTTTAACTTCTGTGACATTAAGTTGAGTCTTATAATGGATGGCATGTCATACTCTAATTGGCAAGATTTTTCTTTCTCAGTGGTATATGTAAAATGATACATATAAAAATTAAGGAAATGAAGCATTTTGCTTATTAGACTTTGTTTAATTTTTGTTTTCATTTTTCCAGAGTAACTAAGGAAAAATATAAAAGCAAGTAAAAATTATAGTTAGTATAACTTGAGAAGTTCTATTCTATTTTTATTATCTTTAAAAAGATTGTGCATTTTTTTTTTGAGAGAGAGAGAAAGAGAGAGGGAACATGTTAGAGCATCCGCATGCAAGGTGGTGGGGGAACAGAGAGAATCTTATGCAGGCTCCAGGCCCAGCATTTATGGAGTTGATGCAGGGCTTGATCTCATGGCCCCAAGATCATGACCTGAGCAGACATCAAGAGTTGGATGATTAACCAACTGGGCCACCCAGACACCATTAGAGATTGTATATTTTATTTAGGTGTTCCCTTAAAAATCAGTAATATTCTCAGGAAAGAAACTTTGAAATGATGCTTAGAATTAGATCAAAATACACATATTGGGTAATCTGAAAAATATTAAAATGTCATGGAAATATTTGCACATATCATGATATTGAAATGCCATTAACTGGAATGAGGAACATAATATACCATGATTGTCACTTCTACTCCTAAATGATCAAGCTCAGTTTAAGACCAAGTGTTATTTTCCCCCTGAAAATGAGATAAGAAAGGCTAGATCTTTGATCTCCATGGAGTAGCAATGGGTAAAGAGATGTTTTTGAAATTTGTCATTTATAGACCACCATAAGTCTACATAAGGAAAAGTTTCTATTCCAGTTATGTTTGATTTCCCTAAAAAAAGAAGACCACATAAAATATAGGGAATTTAGGACACAGGTAAAAAACAAATATGATCATCCTTAAATTGATGAGAGAGAACAGTTCTATTAAGATTTTAAAGATAAGCTGTACAGATATTATAAGATATTAACTTGGAAACCTTGACTGAGGCAGTAAGATATAATAGGTAAGACATTCTTATAGACCAAGATGCAAATTTTCAAACAACATTTCTGAAAATCAATTTCATCACTCTTACAATCTTTCATTTGCATAGGAGAATAGAAAATCACTCCTCATTTTATCTGCAATCAGATGTTCCCAGCCTAGAGAATACAAAGCCAATGTATTTATTCTTCCATTTGACTTGCCTCTTGTCACTGCTACTCAAGATTGAAGAGATTAGACACTGTGCTTAGGAAAGAAAGAGAGAAAGAAAGAGAGAGAAGAGGAGGGAGGGAGGGAGGGAGGGAGGGAAGGACGGAAGGAAGGAGAGGAAGGAAGGAAGGAAGGAAGGAAGTAAGGAAGGGAGAATGCAGTAGAAATGACTCATCTGCCTTCCATTACTCAAAGTTCTCACCTGCAGTAGACCCCATTAGGGGAAGAAAAGTCATTGTAATGTTTAAGGAAGTTGGATATTGGGAGTTTAATTATTAACTGGTAACTACCATTCAAATTATTAAATTAAGATTGTTTTGCAACTTATAGTGATATTAGAATCTTCCTACTTTCATCATATATTTTCCATAAATTTTAAAGTTAGCATCACTATTAGGGCTTTCCCTATTCTTGATTGTTTGAAATATCACTTATATACTTAGAAAACGAAATTGTAGTATACATATTTGAAATACATGTTAGGTTATTAAGTAAACCATTTTCATGATGTTTTTAACAAATGTGTACTTTGATTTATATATTCTGAGATACACGCAAGATAAAATTGGTGTCACTCTGCTTTCTCCCTAGGATTAAAAAGATTTTCCAATTCTAAATTCTCTTCAACTACCAGGACAGCCCTGTTTTTAAAATATAGTCCTGTATGTAGACCTGGATAACACATGGGCATGTTTTCCCTCAAATTATAAGTATAATTTTGTATTCCCCAATCTTTAGCAATCCTACGTGGTGTGGAGAGGACCATTTGCGGTTTCTTGTCCTGTATGGTCATTTATTTAAGGACTTGCACATATTCTGTAAAGAAGCTACCATGAATTCCATGCTTTCTAGGCACTAGAAACTATTTTAAGTACTTAAAAATATTATTTATTTAATCCTCTCAACATCTGTAAGTGGAAATTATTGTAATTATACCCATTTTTAAAGCTGAGGAGACCAATGCCCAGAGAGTTAGGGAACTGTCCAAGGTCACACGGGTTACAAAACAGCAATCCTGGAATTTGGCCCCAGGCACTCTTGGCTGTGGTGGCCACCACAGGGCCTACTGTCCTGCACTGCCAAGGAGAACTTTCCAAAAACAAGCAGGGAGTGTGCTTTGATTATTTATAAAGCTCAGCAGCCAGTGAGTGGAACATGAGTGGGAGGTTTGTTGCCAATAAAAAAGAGAGCTGATAGTGGGCAGGTCTCCAGACTGGACAAAATGAAGAGCTGAGCGAAGACAGGGGGCAATGCAATTGAGACAGTGATGGAGATGGAAGAGAATGAAACAACAGAATTTAGAGAGAGGTGAGGAGGAGGAATAGGTCTACCTGTGGTTTTCTGACTTTGAAAAAAACCAAATCCCTTTGTCTCCTGTTTACTTCAAATTGGTTCCTTCCACTCTGTGGAGAGAGTATTTTGGGAAATCTGTAATTTCCCTGATATATGTCGGTGTATCAGTTTGGAATGGTTGGTAAATATAGCCCCAAAATCTGAAATTTAGAAAGGAAGAAATAAGACAGATTGTATGTGTTATAAGGCCGGTACCAAAACAGGTACTTTGCTCCCAAGGGCACACATTTCTAAGCTGAGATCTATGAACTTGATCTCTGGATGGGCTCTAAAGGGGTCTGAGCCACTTAAAATTGCAGGCAAAATTGTGCGTACCTTTGCGTCTCCTCGCGCTTCTCTGGGGAGGGTGTCCAAGCCTGTGTTAGAGTCTCAGGGCTTTGTGACACAACAAAGCTCATAAAACCACAGTCTGAGACCCTTAAGGTAAGTGCCATCCTTTTTTTTTTTCATACTTTTTTATAACATAGTGGCGGTGCTCAGGATTAGGTCTGCAGACGACCATCTCAGTTTAAAGCCTGCCTCTGCCACCTGCTTTTTTATGACTGTGAGCAAGTTTTTTTTTTATTCTCTCCCTGCCATCAGTTTCCTCATCTGAAAAACGAGGAGTCTTTTCTAGTAGTTTTGAGGAGTTTAGTCAATACAGGTAACGTTAAAAGGGCAGTGCTGCACCAAATAAACTCTGATATGCTCTAACTCTTCCTTGACCAGCAACATTTATTTTTCTTCACATAGAACTGTATCTTGCAGTCATTCCTGCCACATGGAGAGATTACATTAATATTATATTATGTAAAATCATTCGCTCAGTAACTATTGTATGAAACTAAAAATGCACCCCTCAGATAGGGAGGGGCAACCACTCTTCATCAAGCCCTGTACACGGGTATAATACACAAGAATCATAAAGAATGAATATTTTATGGATTCCTACCTAGAAATATTCACATTCTATAGATCTGTGTTCAGGCCAGATTCTGCATTTTGTAATAAGGGGCCTCAGATATGAATGATTTAGGTAATCCAGAGAGCAGCCTGAAGAGCATTATTTTAATTGTTCTACTTTCGTCCTTTTATACCTTGCAGTCCTCCTAGTTATATTAGTCAGGAGTGATGGGATCTCTAAAATCTACAGATCATACATAAATTGCCCATAAACAAACAGGGGTGGAATGGATAAACAAATGTCCTTTTGTTTCCCAGGAAAGAGCTGGTTACTTCGCCCCTTAGAAAAAAAATTAGCCTATCGCTTTTCTACTCCCAAACTAGCTCTTGTTATTTAAAATACATCTTATTAAAATTACTTCTGTTATAATTTGGAGATCCTTAAATTTCCATCTGGCTATAGCTTCATTCCCTGTCATAGCAGTGCCTTTGCCACAAGCGTCCAAGGCATGATTATGCCAATCAGTCATGTATTAGAACATTTTCTGTTTTCCCAAGAGCATGTCTAAGAAGCGAAATTAAAAAAAAAAAAAAACACTCACACACCCCTCACAGTTTATAATCTGATTTTGCATGAGAAGTCTGCAAAACCACAATGATACAAAAATCTGTGAGCATCTTGCACCAAGACATTGATGGTATTCTGGTTTTTCGATATCATGTGGATTCTTTAAAAAATTAATTTCTCATCTTCGAGTAGCTAAATATTTGAAACTATGTAATTTTTCCATCACAGAAAAAAGAATTTAGAAACATATTTCTTGGCATATCATTCCAATGGGAATTTCATGCAAAAAGTAATATTTTAACAGCAGGCTGGAAGGAAGACTCATTGCCTTGTCAAGTGCCAGTTACAAAATTAGACACAGCCTTAAAGGGAATAAATGGGGGATTAAAATGTTTTTGAAGCTGCTCATTTGTCTAAACTTTATTAAAATTTCCATGAAAGGGTAATGATATTGATCGACATATTGTCATATATACAGAACAAAAACAAAGTGAACGGAAGAATGATAAATTATTTCGCCTTAAAAATTCACGTTACTGATGGCCAGTGCTATCTGAACTGTATTTAGATGAATTAAGCAGATGCTAACCCTTCTATTTCTAACAAAAGGAATGAAATTCAAATCAAAACATAGGAAGGCAAATCTCAGAAAAGTATGTGAAGGTTTAAAGCGGCCACAAGTCTACGAGTTGAGATGTCCTTAGCAAACAATTATTCCATCTAATACATCATTGATATCATACCATATTTATCACCAGTATGCAATGTTTATAAATTGTGTTGACCTCGGTGACTATTTAGGTTACAAATCGTGAATCACTGTATCATTTTTCGCTTCCATTTCTTTTAATGTCTGGGTCCTTTCTGGTTTCAGAGTGATACATTCTGGGTTCTGTAGTCCTTTGGGCTAATATCTTTTATACGGGGGGGGGGGGGCTGAGCCATCTATCCCTTGATGGAATCTGCTTTGTAAATAGACTGATGTACAACTTTTTGTACACAATATGTTTTGTATACAAATCATGTTTCCTACTTTGAATTTTTTTTTCCTGTGTGTGAATATATCATCATACTCCAGAGTAAACGACTGGATACACCAGGTCTACTGGAGTAGACCGTATCTGGGGATCTCACGGACAGAAGAGTGATGGGTGCCCAGGTGCCTGCTTCTTTCGGGACCCCCCAAAGAGTTGTCGGTGGGGTTTAAGCCACACAGTGTTCTGTTTTGTTTCTTAAACTTAGAGGAAACTTCTTTTTAAAATGACAACAAGGGGATCCCCGGGTGGCTCAGAGGTTTAGCACCCTGCCTTCAGCCCTGGGCCTGACCCCAGAGACCTGGGATCGAGTCCCACGTCGGGCTCCCTGCATGGAGCCTGCTTCTCCCTCTGCTGTGTCTCTGCCTCTCTTTCTCTCTCTCTGTGTCTCCCATGAATAAATGAAGAACATCTTTAAAAAATAATAAAAGGGAACAAAGAACATAAACCGTTGTGGCCGCGATAAAGGGACAGCAGGGAGGACGGGGACGCCAGGGACTTCCACGGCAGGTCTTCTACCTCCTGGAAACGAGCTCGTCCCAGACTCTGGTCACTTCGTGGTCTTCTTGGGTCCGCTCAGCGGTCTTCCCGGAGAGTGGGTGAGATCTGCTGCTTCCCCCGCCCCGGGCCCCCCAGGACCTGAGGGCTTCCATCACCCCCTTCCGTCCCTCACAGGGCTTGAAGGGGTTGGAGAAAGATCTTTTCCCATGCTGTTTGTCTCATAAAGCCCTATTTTTTTCTCTTCCAGAACCTTCCAGAGTTCGGCTTTGGCGAGTCTCCCGACCCCGTGTCCGAGCACCTGCAGGGGAGGAGGGTGCACGGGGCGGGAGGGCTCCGGGGCTGGGGCGGCGGGGCGGGCTCGGACACCGGGTGGGCTGGGGTGGGGTGTGGAACTCGCCAAAGCCGAACTGTGAAAGGTTCTGGAAGAAAAAAAAAAAAAGGGAAAAAGGACTTTATGCACACAAACAGCATGGGAAAAAAATCTTTCTCCAACCCCTTCAAGCCCTGCGAGGGACGGAAGGGGTGATGGAAGCCGTTTGGTCCTGGGGCCCCGGGCGAGCCCGAGGAAGGCGCAGATGCTCCTGGGAGCCCTCCGGCCACGTGCACCCTCGTCCCCTGCAGGTGCTCCCCTGCAGCTCCTCACACCTGCCCTTCCGCAGTCACTGTCCCTGCGTGTGGCTGCGCGGGGGCGCCAGGTCCTCCGCCCCGCTCTCCTCCCCCCCCCGCAGCAGGTGCACCCGGGAGGGGGCGCACGGGGGCCCGAGGGCAGCTGCCAACCAGGGTTCAGACGCGGAGGCGGCGCAGGTGCAGGTGCAGGTGCAGGGACCTCGGGGCTCGGCCGCTTCCTGTGGCCCCGCGCACCCCCCCCCCCCGCAGTGCGCAGGTGAAGCGCCCGCGGGGTCCACGGGCTGGGGGGGGGCTCCAGGCAGCGCCCTCGCCGCCGACCCGCAGGTGCCGGAGCGCAGCCGGGTCAGGCCCCAGGCGGGCCCTGCACCCCCCAGGAGGGCCCGGCTCAGCGGGCGGGCTCCCCGAGAGGCCGCGGTTTTGCCTGCGGGCTCCCGAGGGTCTTCCCCGCGCGCTCATCCCCTCCCGCGCCGTGCTTCCCCCCCCCCCCCCCTCTGCTCCAGGGCCCCTCGCGCCCGCAGGACGCCGGCCGTTGGGTCGTTGGGCTGGTCCCGGGCGGGGCGGGGCGGGGCGGGCTGTCGGGCCCCCGGCGCCCCGGGCCGCCGCCTCGGTCTCTCCCGCGCAGGGCGGCCCGCTGAGGGCTGCGTCCCCGAGAAGCCACAGGCCAGCCCCGGGGCAGGCCCGAGAGCGCCGGCGGGTGCTCCCAGGAGGAGCCTGGCGGGGCCTGGCGGGCTGCGGGGGGGCCGGGGGGGCTTCTCCCCTCCCCCGGCAGCACCAGGCCGAGCCCCCAGGGGGGAGCCTGGGCCGCTCTTCTGTCCTGGAGCCCGCAGCCCGGAGGCTCTGCTAGCCTCCCCCTGTTGGGGCCGGGGCACCCTGACACCTGCCAGCACCTGCCGAGGCGGGGCCCGGGGCTGCAGCAGGGCCACCCCCGCCTGACATGACCAGGCCTGGGGGGCGAGTCCAGCAGCTACATCCGTGCACATCCCTAGGAGGGGAGGGGACGGCCTCCCGCCTGACATGACCAATGCTTGGCCATTGTTATGAACCTTGGCCTTAGTCGTTTTTCAGGGCGCTTAGTGGAAGACTTCTTTTTTTTCTTTCTTTCTTTTCTTTTCTTTTCTTTTCTTTTTTTTTTTTTCTTTCTTTTCTTTTCTTTTCTTTTCTTTTTTTGAGAGACCAACTTACAGCAGGGATCAGTCTTTGATTAATTTGTTCCTTTCTCTGTTTAAAAAAGTTCTTTTTTCCATTAATATGTGAGCAGTAGTTTTAGTATATTACACCTCTTAATTATAATGCCTTTAAAATTATGATTTGCTTATCATTTAACGTGCATCATTATAAAATTAGATCATAATTTAATCTATGTATTTTTCCTGTATATGAAAGGTAGAACAGAAAGCTTAGGAGTTATTATAAATATGACTGACAATACGGTCTAATTATAAAATTATGGTGTCAACAGACTTTTACAACTTTCATCATGGAAAAGTATTCACAGAGTTTCACCCTTGCTTTGTTTCAATAGAGATAATATATTTACACAGTAAAAGAGAAAAATTAAATTGTGCAAAAATAAATTATATAGGCTCTAACAGGCTCCCTCCATAATCCCCTGTTCTCTAGAAATCACCAGATATTTTAAGGTTTTAAAAGGTTTTTAAAGAAAGACCTTAAAATATCTGGTTTTGTTTGATTTGATTATTAGTACCATCGTTCTAAAGAATGCAATTAAAACATAATATACCAATTTGAGTTTACACATCCTGTTGTCCATTCTTACAGGCAATAAACGTGGGGGTCCAGCTTCTGGAGGCAGTTAGGTCTTGAAAAAAAATACCTGAACACTCTGTACCTACAGTCTCTAATTTTTAAGCAGAATAATATTAACTTATATCTTAAAAATCTGTTGTTAGGGTTCATTAAAATGCATTCAGCATTCAAACTGGAGAGATTTACAAGTCAGTATCATGGCTATGTACATATTATAACGACATAATTAAGGTTAGCGATGGTCTCAAGTAAGAAAACATGTATCTTTTTCTTTAAACCACGTGAAGGAGCATGTTCAAGCTCTCAGGTTCAATTCATTCTCTTTCTTATACTTTATCAACTACTTAAAACTTATCATATGTTAGATTGCTTTGTAATCATACCATAACTACTGGTACAGTATTGTGATTTTCTTGGAGTTAATATCTTGTGGATATAGAAAAGTCATATGAAAATATTGCAATTTCATAACCTAATTTTTTTTTAATTTTTATTTATTTATGATAGTCACAGAGAGAGAGAGAGAGGCAGAGACACAGGCAGAGGGAGAAGCAGGCTCCATGCACCGGGAGCCTGATGTGGGATTCGATCCCGGGTCTCCAGGATCGTGCCCTGGGCCAAAGACAGGCGCTAAACCGCTGCGCCACCCAGGGATCCCTATAACCTAATTTTTTGATTGGGAACTACATTATCTTGATCAAAGAGCCATCTTTATCTTCTTACTTCTACAAGTATATACATGTAATTAGATTAATTGTGCTAAAAAGACAGTCTTCATGGGGCCTCCTTTGTCTTCCTTTCATTTGAATCTTGTTTTAATTTTCCTAGAATACTTTCTTAGGTTAGTTTGGATACTGGAGTTGGCTGAGTCAGAAATGACTCCAAATAATTGTTACTTTAAAAAAAAAAGGTAGTTTGTTTCTCCAATAAATATAAGGTAAAGCAACTCCATAACTGTCAGTCTTCTGTTTCATTGCTCCATTATCTCAACACATGGCTTCATTCTCATAGTCCAATATGTCTACTCCAGTTTCCTCTATGATATTGTGATTTATGCATGAGGAGTGAAGCGATGAGGAAGGCTGGGATGTAGAGGGAGGATTTCTTTCTGTTAGGGAAAGAACCCTGACAACTCTTATGTTTATAGTGCAATGGTCTGAACTTAGGCATAGAGCCATACTTAGCCGCAAGAGAGATTGGAAAAGTTTGCTTTAGCTGGATGACCATTGCTCAACAAAATACTCTTATATTGCGAGAGGAGGTTATTAGAGGGCAGCTCACTGTCTCTGCCACAGTTCTTGCTCTTGAAAAGATAAGAATACTTGCATATCTTTCTTTTCACACGCAAAATTCACAAAGTTCTTTCCATTCTGTCACCCATCCCAGGATTTCTAGCTAATGTGTGGTCTTCTCTTTCAGGGTCAATTATAGTACCAAGTGGTCTGACCATATATAAACTGAACTTAAAAACAAACAAACAAACAAAAAACAAAGGCAGCTTATCTGTACACACTCCCCTCCCCATGCCAAATATGCAGTGGTTTGGTTAACATAGGCAATCGCAATACAACATACAATTTGAAAAAGGGTAAACAGAAATAAAACACTGAACAACTGCTCAAGAGCTATTATCCTATTTCGCTTGGTCAGAATTATGAAGCCTTTAGGCAAAGGCAGAGAGGTAAATCCCCTGGTAAATCCATATGTCAGCCCTGTACTGCTTTCTAGGACAAATCCCTATGTCCTTCACAGTTGAAATTTGTTGTGCTAAGTGGTCCTTCCTTTTCTGTTGTCTTCTGTACCCTTTGAGATCTACAGAGCATTTGCAGCTAAAGTTTTCCTGATGCAGTTTTGGGATAGAACACTCACAGGCTTCTGCAGACATGTAGTCTCTGCAACAAAACATTTTTAGGAGCACCTGGGTGGCCCAGTTGTTTAAGCATCTGCCTTTGGCTGAGGTCATGATCTCCTGGTTCTGGGATGGAGCCCTGAGAGTCAGGCTCCCTGCCCGGTGGGGAGCCTGCTTCTCCCTCTCCCTCTGCTCCCTGGCTCTTGCTCTTTCTCTCTCTCAATCTCTATCTCAAATAAATAAAATCTTTTTACAACCTGACAATACATTTTTTAGCCAAAAAAAAAGAAGAAAAAGGAGGTTTCTAGTGTTTTTACTTTTCATCAATTTCTTCTGCAAATGAACCCAGATGGAGAGCCTATCTGGACATAGAGATTAAACCTGAACACTCTCATCTGTGTATTGGTGTTTGTGGTTTGTCCTTCAGGATCTCTCAGATGATAGGAAACTGCAACCTGGCCAGTTGTTTAACATTTAACAGTTATCACTGAGTCTTATTGTACCAAGTTGTATTGTCAGTAACAAGTTTGATGGTTGTCCAATTTTTTTGTGTATTTTTCAAAATGTAGATCTTTTAGAATTATGCATTTTTCATCAGAACTTTGAAAACTCATGTCTATGTGTTTATGTCTGGGAACTCAATGTGCCTTTCAATTAAAAGATTTATCAGACAGTTGTCTAATTAGTTCCCATAGATAATTGTCAGTCTTCCTGGCCTTTGTCAATGTATCTATAATCCTATAACCAATGTTAGTAAAAATGTTACTTTTTTTTACATATTTTCTAACTTTGTTGGGATTTATAGTTTTGCTGTGATTTTAAGAGGAAAATTAAATTTAAAATGTGTTCCCAATCCACTTCCATTTAAAACAACAAAAAACATACAGAGATGTGAATAAAGACTAGAGCTTTACAAATGAGAATATTTACCAGGACTATTTCCAACTCCCAAACTATTTGGGAAGACAAAAGTATTTTAATAATACAGTTTTCTTTTTATCTATAATAAGTAAAAGTGTAAGTTATAAATTCACTTTTTTTACTTTTAATTTCTTGTTGTCATTGACGTATTTAATATGATATTATTCACCACACTGCAGATTCCAAAGTTAGATAGTGTTACATTCTGAGTATTTTGAACAATAGAACTAAGTTAAAACGATCGACTCAATATATCACAATCTCTCCCATGACTGTGACAGCATGAAAAGCAAGATGTATTTTATATGTAAATAAATGTGGTTTGGACCTATGTTTTTCATTCTCAAGTGATAGTAGAACTTTCTGATTGATGGCTTTATGTTAATAAATAGCTGCACTTTGGGAGACTGCTTGGGCTGTTGGAAACCACAAAGCAACTGAACAGTGGAGCAGTGGAGAGGAGCATTTGTGTGCATTGTGAATGAAGTTACATATTTATACTTAAAATGCTATTTGTCATACATTTTTAATCTTTTGACCTCATATGAAACTTTATTGATCAATCTTTAGAACTATTTTTTGTTTATCTCTGTATAAATTCACACATATTCATCAATCTGTCTACCTGGGCATGATTTAATTAAATGAGGATTTCACCTGACTTCTTAGCTGATTTGATAATATACCCACATTTTTTTCTTCAAAACCCCTAAAGAACAATGTACAGTAAATAAATGTATAAAAACTCAAATATTATTCTTTTTTGTGATATTTGACATAAGCCAGTAATGTGCTTCACAATAGGCCTGGACAAGTATGATGAGAGAGGTAGATTATTCCAATGCTAAAACTTCTTCCTTGTCTCTATTACTCCTTTAAACTTTGAATCTACTTGTATCCTTTCCAGTTCATAAATTATTTTTGAAGGATATGTTGTAAAAATATCCCTAATATTGGCTCCCCCTGCCCTTGAAACCATATTTTGGTGACTCGAAGAGCTAAATCTGAGTGAATTTAAGAGAAATAAGATATTTTGTGGGGAACTTGGGTGGCTCAATCAGTTAGGCATCCAACTCTTGATTTCAGCTCAGGTCTTGATCTCAGGGTTGTGAGTTCAAGCCCTATGTTTGACTCCCAGTGTGGAGCCTACTTAAAGATGATATTTTTAAAGGGGAGAAAATAACTTGTGTGGGACCTGAGAGAAATGGCATCAAGCTAGTTTGTATTATCCATTTCATTTTGTTTTGTTTCTTAGTATGTAGAAAGGAACTGTGTGTGTGTGTATATTCCTGAGAATAAAATTGCACAAAATATAGAGTAAGGAAGGAAGAATAAAAAATTGCTAGAGCATAAAACTTAAATGGACAGAGGAGATTCTGTCTAGAAAATAAACAGATTCAGTTAGTATAGTACTTTGACAATTGATTCAAGTAACAGTTGGAAAGAGAGAACATAAGGTGCAGATCCTGAGAGTGGGTATGTGTGGTAGTGGGATTCTGTAGAACATTTTTTTAATGTTGAAATTAAACCAGCAAAGGGTAAATCAGGACATCTCCTGAAATTAGGGAAAAGGGAGGAAGGAGAGCTAGAATTTTTGAGGAGAGCAAAGACAGTAAAGGAGCCATCTAGGAGAGTGGAAGATGAAGGACCTGGAGTTGTGTGATTGTTGGACAGCCTAAAAGTTCCTAAGGTTTGTGCCATCACATAAGTAAGGCTGATTAGTTGCAAGAATGCAGAAATAAATGTAGACAATTGGGTTAACTCAGAAGTGGTGCTTTTTCCAAGTGAGTTTAAATTAAAAAAAAAAGAGGGGAGAGACAAGGAATTGGTAAAAGAAACATTATATTGATTGACCATGGTATTTAAGATGGCTAAAGACAAGAGGACACCCAATAGGTAAGAGGCAGTGGAAATGCAGTAACATTTGTAGCCCCTATGGTGTAGAGAGATTCTTGGAGCCTAGATCCTTTTTTTTTTTTAAGATTTTATTTATTTATTCGTGAGATACACAGAGAAAGGCAGAGACATAGGCAGAGGAGAAGCGGACTCCTTTCAGGGATCCGGATGTGGGACTTGATCCCGGACCCTGGGATTATGCCCTGAGCCAAAGGCAGATGCTCAACTGCTGAGCCACCCAGATGTCCCTGGAGCCTAGATCTTGAAAGAAGTGACCTCAAATGCTAGTTGGCAAGGATCAGAGAAGGAAATGCCTGAAATTGAGATGAAAGATATGCAGAAATCTCTAAGGACAAGATTGTGGTGAGTTGCTTTTGTAGGGTGAAGAATAGGAACATCAAGGGAGAGGACTCAAGGTGTCAGAAGTGAAGGTGTTGGAAGGATCATCTATACACATACTGAAATCCCAAAAAGACAGGTAACCAGTAAACAGGATGACAGTGAATTGGGAACTGAAGTCATCCAAAAATAAGGATTAATAATGTAGGTATTGGGAAACTGCATCAATAATTTTCATAATTGGAAATATAAAGTAATAACAAGAATTTTATTTTATTTTTTAAGATTTTAA
>NW_023331483.1:0-38951 GCF_011100685.1 Canis lupus familiaris
ATTAACTTAAACATAAAAACACTTAAACCTGTAAAATTCCGAAAAAAAAATATAGGGGAAAGTTCCTTGGCATTGGTCTTGGCAATGATTGTTTGCATATGACACTAAAAACACAAGCAATGAGAGCAAAATTCACTAAGTGGAAGGACATCGAATTAAAGGGCTCCACCCAGCAGAGAAACCATGGACACAGTGAAAAGGCAAATACAGCAAAGGAAAAACATTTGCGAACCACAAACATGGTAAGGGGTTGGTATTCATAATATATAAGGAACTCACACAGCTCAAGAGCAAAAAACTAATAATAATCCAATTAAAAAGTGGATTTTTTAAAAAAATGACATTTTCCCAAAGAAGACCTACAAATAATTAACAGGTACATGAAAAGATGCTCCACATCACTAGTCATCAGGGAAATGCAAATCAAAGTCACGATGAGATGTCACTCACCTGTGTTAGAAAGGCTGTGGTCAGAAGGACAGCAGAGAACAAATGTCGGTGAGGACTGGGAGAGAAGGGAGCCCTCGTGCACAGTTGGTGGGACTGTAAGTTGGTGCAACCACTATATGAAACACTACAGAGGGTTCTCAAAAAATCAGAAGTAGAAATACCATTTGAGCAGCAATCCCACTTCTGAGTGTATATCCAATTTAAGCAGGCTCCCTGCGCAGCATGCAGCCTAATGCAGGGCTCGAACTCATGACCCTGAGATCAAGACCTGAGCTGAGATCAAGAGTCTGGCGCTCAACCAACTGACCATCCAGACACCCCCTGAAATCACTATCTTGAAGAGATATTGACACCTCCATGTTTATTGCAGCATTATTTACAGTAGCCAAGGTATGGAAACAAGCCAAGTGTCTTTCGGTGGATGAATGGATTGAAAGTGTAATACATACACACTCGGACTAAAATATTGTTCAGCCATTAAAAAGAAGAGAATCCTACCTTTCTGACAGCATGGATGGACCTTAGGGACATGATGCTCAGTGAGAGAAGTTTACTTCTTCCTTTCCAATTTGGATGCTGTTTATTTCCTTTTCTTGCCTGATTGCTGTGGCCACGACTTCCAGTACTCTGCTGAACAGAAGCAGCAAGAGTGGGCATCCTTGTCCTGTTCCTGATCTTAGAGGAAAAGCTTTCAGCTTCTCACCATTGAGTATAATATTGACTGTGAGCTTGTCCTTATGTCTTTACTAGGTTGAGGAATGTTCCCTCTCAACCCCGTTCACTGAGTTTTTATCATGACTGGAATTGCATTTTGTCAAACGCCTTTTCTACATCTACTGAGATCACATGACTGATTTGCAGAAGTTGAACCATCCTCGCATCCCTGGAATAGATCTCATTTGATCATGGTGTATGATTCCTTTAATGTGCCATAAAAATATGTTTGTTTTGATACGTGACAGCTGGAAGCATGTTTAACCCGCTGGCATCTTATGTGTGGAGGAAGCAGATACACTATGATTAGTGCTTCTACAGTGCTGGGCATATGTAAGCGTCCAGACCCCACGGGGGCACACCTGGGTGCCCTTTCCACGTCTGCAAGAGCCATGCCGAGTCTAGGGCTGTGTGAGGATCCAGTGAGCTTGCTTAGGCCAAGCCCCTAGAACAGCAAGCACGTATCGGGGGCGCGGTTCACATTACCTTGGAGCTCTCAAATATGTGGGACAGTCCAAGTCAACCATTTACAATTTTGAAAACTGGGTAACCTGCCCCTGAGGACAGATGGACTTCCGAACACAACAGGACAAAGCAAGGAGAACCTTGATCACACAAGTGATCTTCCAGGAGTCACCAGACAAGCGAGAGCCTGTCTTTCACAATCGATTTGGTGAAAACCCTCCCACTGAGGGGGAAAGAGAAGAAAGTGTGAGGAAACCGAGGTAGGACAGAGGCAGAGGGTTAAAGACCACAGAGTGCAGCCACCTTGCTGTCCATGAGTTGGAGAGTCCCTGGGTGCTCCCAGGAAACCAAGCAGAGTGAGAAGTGGCTGGCAGAGGGAGACAGCCGTGCGCAGAGACACGGGCGCAGAGTTGTCGCAGCTCCGTGCCGCACACACTCGTTTTCAGAGCGCTGAGCTTTCGGGTTTTAATTTTCTAATCAAGAAGGAAAAAAATTGCCAGAATGCTTGGTATTCAAATGGGAAGTAAAATGTGTGTAAAATCAATATTTTAAAGGATCAATTTGCTTTTTAGCTCCGGCTCTTCCTTCTTTTCTATTTACGTTTATTGTAAAAAACCACTCATAAGACAAACCCAAGTCACTTGCACTGATTTATCAGATAGGATGGGGTGAATCTGGAATTACTCAGTAACCTAACAGAAATAGAAGGAATTAAAAACCATCTAGGCGATCAACCACTTTGTGTTTTACTAAATTCAAATACCAAATACTTTAGAAAGAGGGGACCCAGAGGTATTAAGCAATGCGATATTAACATTCCCCAAGAGATCATAATAAATATACTTTTATCCAGATGTGAAATGGTGCCAAAATGCCCTGAGTGTTTAGTGGAGACAATGTTTCCTCACATACACAATATAAATAAGAGGTTGTAACTATTCACAAATAGAAAGCCCCTATTGATTTGGGTCCCCTTTAAACCTTTTTAAACTGCTGAAACCTTAATTCCCACCAATCAAAATAATCCTTAGGGATTCATCTGTTCATTTATAAAACAAGAGCCTAAAATCTCCTCCTCATCAGGTAATCACTGAGTCCTTTGGAGGTTACAAAAAGCGATTTGATTTCAATTTATTAACTAAAAATAGGAAGTTAAAGGAGCAATCTATAACTGTATTGTGGTTTTGTAAACAAACATTCATTTCTCTCCATTCAGTGAAACATGGATTACTAATATTGAATAACAAACAAGACTGATTTGATTAATTTAATAATCTGAGTGGTTTCTATTTTTGGAGACATTTATTACAAAAGGAGATCATTTTTAAACAAACTTTTTATTCTAGAATAGTGTTAGATTTACAGAAAAGTGTGAACATGGCACAATTCTCATACCCTACACCACATGCAAGAACGATTATATTATTTATTGACCTATATGTGGTGTGTATTATTAAATTAGAGCCCACATCTTTTTTATTTTATTTTTTTATAATAAATTTATTTTTTTTGGTGTTCAATTTACCAACATACAGAATAACACCCAGTGCTCATCCCGTCAAGTGCCCCCTCAGTGCCCGTCACCCATTCACCCCCACCCTCCGCCCTCCTCCCCTTCCACCTCCCCTAGTTCGTTTCCCAGAGTTAGGAGTGTTCATGTTCTGTCTCCCTTTCTGATATTTCCCACACATTTCTTCTCCCTTCCCTTCTATTCCCTTTCACTATTATTTATATTCCCCAAATGAATGAGAACATACACTGTTTGTCCTTCTCCGATTGACTTACTTCACTCAGCATCATACCCTCCAGGTCCATCCACGTTGAAGCAAATGGTGGGTATTTGTCGTTCCTAATGGCTGAGGAATATTCCATTGTATAGATAAACCACATCTTCTTTATCCATCATCTTTCGATGGGCACCGAGGCTCCTTCCACAGTTTGGCTATTGTGGACATTGCTGCTAGAAACATCGGGGTGCAGGTGTCCCGGCGTTTCATTGCATCTGTATCTTTGGGGTAAATCCCCAACAGTGCAATTGCTGGGTCGTAGGGCAGGTCTATTGTTAACTCTTTGGGGACCCCCACACAGTTTTCCAGAGTTAGAGCCCACAATATATCTTAGTATGGTTCCGCTGATCAATCAATATTGACAGATCATTATCAACTAACGTTGATAAAGTTTTGTATTCCTGTCCTTTCTGCTCCAGGTCCCCTCTTCCCCCCCACCCCGACACTATATGACATTCAGTTGCCACATGTCCCTAGACTCTTCTTGGCTGTAACCATTTCTCAAACTTTTTCTTGTTTTGGATGATTTTTACAGTTCTGAGAAATCTTGGTCAGGTGGTTTGCATAATTTCTGCAAACTTGGGAGTGTTTGATGTTCTCCAGCGATTACACTGGGGTTATGGGCTCTCAGGAGGAAGACCACAGAGGAAGAGCGCCCCTGGCCATCAGAGCCAGGGCACGTGCCACCAGCAGGACTCCTTTCCTGGCCACCGGGATCACGGGGCTGAGGTCGTGTCTGCGAGGTTTCTCCCCTTTGCATGCTGGGCTTCGGAGAGAAGGCGCTGTGCACAGCCCACATTTGAGGGATGGGGAGCCGTGTTCCACCTCCTTGAATTCTTCTGTGTGAGAGATTTGTCTAGTCTTGCATTTATTTATAGCACATTCATGCATATTTATTTTATTCTATGGGTTATAAACCAATTACTACTTTATTTCATGTGCTGCCATACCTGCCCCAGCTTTGGCCACGGGCCCGTCTTTCGTGCGGCTCCTCTGTCTCCGCGGCATCCTCATGTTTCTTCAGACACCTCCTGTCCTGGCGCCACCAGGTGCTCCACGCTCACCTCCTGTGTTCTCTGATGGGCCCAGAGCCAGCCGGTCCTCCCAGCAGCCGTGGGGCCCTTTCCCAGAGGAGGGGAGTATCAAGTGCTGAGCACAGGTCGTGATGAGGCCTCACGGCCCCCGGCTCCCAGGGAAACAGAACATGTGTGTGCTAACCCACGTGAACACACACATCAGTAGCCACTGCTGCATGCGCCATCTGAGTCTACACTAGCTGAACACGAGTTCACACTGATGTCTGAGACTTTCACCCAATACTCTCAGTCCACTGCTCCCTCCTCCCTTGCTCGTCTGTGAGCTCCCTCTGTCACAGTGGGTAGTCTGCTCCCACCGCCCACATCCACTCGCCTGGCTGCACAGTGCCCCGTCCACGCGGCAGTTCCAGAGCTGT
This sequence comes from Canis lupus familiaris, assembly GCF_011100685.1. Classification (NCBI taxonomy): domain Eukaryota; kingdom Metazoa; phylum Chordata; class Mammalia; order Carnivora; family Canidae; genus Canis; species Canis lupus. The sequence continues at coordinate 4,870 of NW_023331483.1, forward strand.
CCCCTCTTCCACCTCGAGAAGCAGCTCCTTGGCTGGAGGACGGTGCTGTGAACTGGTCCTCCCACCGTTAGCCTATGGCCTCTGCTCATCTCTGAAGTTACGAGGGCCAGCGCCTCACCCCCACCCTTTTCATGAAGCTCCTTCACACACTTGTGACGGCTCTTTCTCAGTCTGTTTTCCACCTGGGATCCCCAAACTCCCGTGTGAGTTTTTTAAGTTGTGTGCATGAAGGTTCACTCTGTGCTGTGAGGTCCTGTGTTCCCAAACACCCAGGGTCATGTATCCACCATCCAAGAGTCGCTGCCTAAAGCTCCCTGGTGCTTTGAGCATTCCAACCTCCCAGCTCATGAACATCCTCGAGCCACTGAGAGCAACCTGTCTACCAACACTATATTTCTACACTTTGGCCTCTTCCAGAATGTCCTATCAATTGAATCAACACCACGTAGCCTCTCACTTCTCAATATCCAGCTCAGACCCATGCCGGTAGGGTCGCTCACTCCTTTTCATCACCGAGGGGCATCCCACCATACTAATGACCAGTTGGTGTACCCATTCACCTACCGAAGCCCAGCGTCATTGCTTCCCACTGGGGTGACTGTGAATAAGGGTGCCTCATATGCAGCTTTTTGTACGGATATCATTTTTTAAATCTGTTGAAAACTACCCAGAAGCACAATTACTGGATCATTCAGTAAGGCTGTTTAGTGTTATCCGAGACTTTGAAGGTCTTCCAAAGCGCTGTGCCATTTCGCATTCCCACCCGCAGTGAATGAGAGCTCCTGCTGCTCCACATCCTCGCCAGAAATTGGTATAAAACCATTTTCACATTTTAGTCATTCTTTTTTTAGAAAGGATTTTATTTATTTGAAACAGAGAGTATGCACGAGCAAGAGAGAGTATGAGGGGCAGAGGGAGAGGGAGAAGCAGAGTCCCTCTGAGCTGGGAGCCCCATGAGGGACTTGATCCAGGACCCTGCGATCATGACCTGAGCCAAAGGCAGATGCTCAACCAACTGAGCCACCCAGGTGCCCCCATTCCAGTCGTTCTGACAAGCTCTGGTCACATCTCAATGCCGTGGCCCCGTATAGTGACAGGTGATGTCCGAATCCGTGCATCCTCACTCAAGGTCTGTGTATTGCTTTTAGAGCAACGGCCAACCAGATCCATTGTCTATTTTTTAATCGAGCTGCTTGCTCTTTATTATTGAGTTGTGAGAGTTCTTTGTATATTCTGGATGCACGGCCTTTACCAGGAAGGTGATTTACAAATATTTTTTCCACATCTGTGGCTAGAGATTGCTCAATTTTACTGATTTTCCAAGGACCTAGTTTTTCATTTTGTTGATTTTATTTATTGTGTACCTGTTTTCAATGTTGTTGACTTCTGGCCTAATTGTTATGATGTACTCTGTCGTCCCGCTTGCACGAGCCCTAAATTGTTCGTCTTACTCCATTTCCCATAGCGGAAGTTCAGGTGACCAGCTTTAGATCCTCCTTGTTTTCTCATATGTGCATTTCCATGCCGTACATTCCCCTTCACCAACTGCATTAGCTGCATTTCACAAATTTTGATAAGTTGAATTTTCCAGAGCTTTAGCACCCATAAAGGAAGCAGACACACTTCCCAGCACTACACCAATGCCAATACCAAAACCAGGTAAGATATTATAAGAAATGTATCTTCTCTCAAGACTTCTTCTTTGATCTATAGGGTTTTTTTTTTAATGTGTTGTTTAAATTAGCAAATACGTGAAGATTTTTCAGCTTTCTGCTCTTTATTTCTAGTTTAATTTCATTATGGTCTGAAAACATACTTTATATGGATCTATTCCTTAAAATATGTGAAAGCAGGGGCTCCTGGGTGGCTCAGGTGGTTGAGCCTCAGACTCTTAATTTCCCCTCAGATCTCTGGGTCATGAGACCAAGGCCCAGGTCAGGCTCCACATTCAGTGGGGCGTCTGCTTGGGATTCTCTGTCTCCTGCTGCTTCTGCACACCGCCCAACTCCGTGCAAGCTCTGTCTCTCTTAAATGAATGATGATGAATGAATGAATGATATTCTCGAAAAAAGTGAGAGGTTCTGGCCACACGGCCCATCCTTTCAGACAGGATGGATAGTAGGGTCGCGGCTGGGGTCCGCGGGGCTGGAGGTTCAGGCTCAGATCTGAGCCCCACGCCCCGAGCTGTGCACACCTCCTGCCGCTCATCAGCGCTGGTGCAGCAATGTCCTTCCCCGCCCATGGCTCCGGGTCCCGTCACATGGGCCACGCGGTTGCCATCAGGACAACAGGTGCTTAGGAAGGCGCCAGGGGCAGAGCACGTGCCCCGTGCATTTTGTGCCGTGTGCTGCGCAGGGCCGCCCTTGAAGGCCGGCTGGGCACGTCTGCGAGACGGCAGGTGGAGCTCAGGGCGGTTCTGAAGGTGGCCTTATCGACCCGCTTCCCGGGATGGGGGTGTCTACGGGGGTCCCTGTGCTGCCGTCCCCTCTGCTCCTGACAACGTTTCCCGTTTCCACGGTGGATTCCACCCCTGAGTCTGAGAGTGGGGGGTGTGGAGTCCTGGCCCCCCCAGAGGACCCTCCCACGGATGACTTCCCCTTGCACTGGAAGTGGGGACTCACACACCAGGACGGGAGCGAGTGTGAGGCCTGGGCTTGCCGGGCGCCCTCCCATCGGTCTCAGACGCCCCTGGTGGCAGACAGTCCCCGGCACGACACTGCGGCTCCTGGACACAGGGGGTGTCACTGTCCATCATTCCTTCATCCACTCAACAAGTCATATACATCCAGGAATAAGATTCTGGTGTTTCCCGACAGACACTTGAGTGTCAGCCCTTGGCATGGTGAGCCCAGTGCCATAAGCGAGGACAGCACAGGTGGCCCCCTCCCTCCGGGCCACGGACCTCACGCAGAGAGCACGCTGGCACACCGGGACACGGTGACAGGTGATATCGCAGGGAGGAGCAGTTTGGGCCTGGGTGGGGGGCGGGCTGGTCTGCAGGGTAGCATGGAGCCAAGCCCTGAAGGCAGACAAAAAACCAGATGTAGGGAACATTTTGTCCTGTCCTTCCGTGGTTATTCATCACCCCCAGGGCCCTGGGCGTCTGGTGTCAGGTTGTTGAGACTCTCGTCCCCCTCAGCCTCAAACCCACTTGTTTTCAGTGAGACCAGTGAGCACATCAGGAATCTCTGGGGAAAGAGAGAACCAAGGTCAAAGAGAATGAAGGGTTTTCAAAAACCATAAAGTGACATAAGTTCCTGAGATTCCTGGTGAGGACAGACTTGGTCTCGGCGCATTCCCAGCACGGAGCCCCCGAGCCCCCCCGGATTCCCTAAGGCGGGGGCTCAGGTGTCTCCTGTTATGCTGAGGAGGTGAGGTCAGGAAAACACCTGATGGGGGGCTGGTTGCCAGGGGGCCGACCACGTGCTTACAGGTGGGACCCCCCAGCCCCAGCCCCACCCCCAGCCTCTGCCCTCGGGAGGGGCGGGGCCGCAGGGTGAACCCACAGCCATGACTGGTGATTTCATCAATCCCGTCCTTGGGATGAAGCCCCAGAAACCCCCACAAGGACGGGGTCTGGGGAGCTCCCGGGCTGGTGAGCAGGTGATGTGGGGACCATGGGCCCTGGGGGCCTGGGAAGACAATGCCCCCCCACCCCCGGCAGCTCTCCCTTCTGGCTGTGCACCTGTGTACATGATAAAGTTATCACATCCTTCAACAAGCTGGTAAACGCCCGTGTCTCTCGTTTCTGTGAGCTGCTGCAGCAAATTACCTGGCCCCAAGGAGGGGGTCCCCAGAGCCTCCAATCTGCAGCTGGTTGGTCAGAAGCACTGGTGAGAGCCTGGGGTTGGGACGCAGGGTGGGTGTTGGGGTGTTGGGGTGGGTAGTCGGGGGCCAGATGGGGGATGGGACACAGGACGATCTTCCAGGTCTGGGCACTTACCCGTGAGATCAATGTTGTTTCCAAATACTGTCAAAATCCAGGTGAATTGTAGGACATCCGGCTGGTGTCGTGGAGAGTTCTTGGGTGGAGGGCAACCCCCCCAACACACACACACACACACACACACACACACACACACCACTGCTGGAATTGGCCCAGAACCTTTCCCACTCGGTGAGCAGAAGTGTGCCGGGTCCCAGGACCACCATTGGATGCGTTCCCCAGGCCCCGGAGCTCTGCGCTGGCCCCAGATGAGGCTGTGGGGTCAGGGGCACAGGCTGAGCTGGGGTCTGGACGCCAGTTCCAAGAAGCCAGCGTGCTTGGTGTGGCCAAGGACTTGGCAGGACCGCCGCCCCACGTCCCTTGGGTCACCCAGTGGAGAACCCGGCAGAGGACAGTGGGGTGGGAGCTGCAGAGACGGGCGCCCTCCGGGAGCGGGGGAGTAGGACCCCGTAAAGGACGCCACCGAGGCGGCCGAAGCCAGTGCGCAGAGGCGGAAGGGGGCGACCGGGCAGGCGAAGGCCTGGCTCCCCCGGGCAGCGGGGGACGCTGGCGGCAGGTGCAGCAACGGCCGAGCCTCTCCCGTGGGCCGCCAGCCTGGCCCCTCCTCGCTCGTTCTGGCCCCGGGCCGCTGTTTGCAGGCCTCAGGGGCCCGGGCTCCCCTCTGCTCCCCCCCGGCCTCTGGGCCCCAGAAGCTTCCAGGGAAGAAGCGGGCCTCGTCATCGGGGAAACGGGACCGATTTCCGTGCTGACCTGAGAGCTCCCTGGGGCAGCACCTGTGTCCCCCGCTAACCTCCCGTGGGAACCGCACTTGACACCTCACCCCGACCCCAGAGGCTGGGTAAACTGAGGCCTCAGTGTCTGTCACGGGGGAAGCCAGGAGTGGCCAGGATGGCATGAGACGGGCGTGTGGGGTGCAGAGGAGCGCGGCTCGGCCCCCAGCTCGGCCCCCGCCGGCCGGGGCTCACCTTCCTCTAGACTCTTCACGGAAAGAGAGAAGCCCCGCGGGGCTCGTCACCTGTTCCCCAGCCGAGGTCGTCGTGGGGAAATCTGGAGCTTCGGCCACAGCTGCAGGAGCCCACAGGGCCCAGGCCCCCACCCGGTGGCAGGTGCCCGGAGCCCGCACGAGCCGCCACCAGGAAGGGCCCGGACACCAGGGGCCCCAGGTTTGCCGCTTCTGCTGCGTGGGGGGTTAGTTCTGGGCGATCCTGTTCTGTGCGATTCCGTGGGTTCCTGCGGTGCCCCCCACGGGCAGGACCAGACCGTCCATCCCAGCAGGTCCCACCCCCTCCCGGCCCCCCGGCCCTGACTGCGGGCACCAAAATTCTGCTCCCCATTTCCAAGCTTTTGTCACTTCACGAATGTGCTACAGATGGAACCCCACAGTGACCCGGCGACAGCGTGAGCCTCGGGAACATCGCCACGTCGTGTGTAGCAATAACTCGTTCACTTTAGGGGCTGAGAGCTGCTCCCGGGGGATGGGCCCAGCCCGCGGGACCACTGCCCACTGCAGGGCACCCGGGCGGCTCCCAGGTCAGGGGCTCTTACCAATAAAACTGCTTTGACTATTCATGGACAGGTTTCCAGGGAAAATAATTCCATTTCTCTGGGATGCATGCCCAGAGGTGCAGTTTCTAGGTCACACGGTAGCTGCACGTTTAGTTTAAAAAAAAAAAGATTTTATTTTTTCATGAGAGACAGAGAGAGAGAGAGAGAGAGAGAGGGAGAGAGAGGGAGAGGCAGAGACCCAGGCACAGGGAGAAGCAGGCTCCATGCAGGGAGCCCGACGCAGGACTCAATCCCGGGACCCCGGGGTCACGCCATGGGCCGCAGGCGGTGCTTAACCGCGGAGCCACCCAGGGGTCCCCGGTACGTTTAGTTTTGAAGAAGCCAGCAGACTGGTCTCCCAGCGCCTGTGCCATCTAACCACGGCCAGCCGTGGAGGAGAGATCCAGGTTCCCCCGGCGTTTGGTGGCTGCAGGAGGAGCTGAGAGGGGTGACGGCCGCTGGACCCATGAGGCCATCAGCTGCCAGGGGCTGCCCATCCCCTCCCGCCCTCGGGTCGCAGCTCTGCCCGCTGCTTCCATGGGGTGCAGCTGCCAGACGGCGCGTGTAGCTGGGCCACCTGGATGGCGCGTGTGACGGAACTCGTCAGGTTCACTCCTTAACTCGCAAGATTCCAGCGGGCAGGGACGGAGACCACTGGTCACGCAGCCACTCACGACCAGCCTGGCAAGTACGTTCCTTTGCTTATTCAACCTGCCACCCACCAGCCAGGAGGGGCCTCCTGTGTCTTGGATCTCACCTGCCCTGCGAGTGCAGGGGCCCATGTCCAACCAATGGAGAGGTCACTTGTTACCGTTCTGAGCGGTGTGCAGTGATGTCCCACTGTGGTTTCCATAACGCGTCCCTGATGGCTGTGTTGCTGGGCATCACCTCCTGTGCTTCGCTGCCATCCCTACCTCCTTGTCAAGAGACTGACTGCCGTCTCTGCCCATTTTGTGATTGGATCGCGCATTACTGTTAACTTGTAAGGTTTTATCTATTCTAGATACTAGTTCTCTTTGGAACATATGGTTTGCAAATTTTTTCTCCCAGCCTGTAATCTTTTCATCCTGGTCACGTGGTCCTGCACAGAGCACGAGTTTGAGTTTTTGATTCCGCTGAGGTCCAATTTATCCATCTTCCTTTTATGGATGGTGCTTTTGGTGTCAAGCCTAAGAACTCTGGCCCTAGACCCTGAAGAGCTTCCCTTTTTCCCCAAAAGTTGTGGTTTCACTCTTTACACTTAAGTGCAGGACCTACTTAGAGTTCATTTCAAGGTGTAAAGTGTAGGTCAGGTTCATTTTCTGAGTGTGCCTGTGGATGTCCAACGGCTCCAGCACAACTTGTTGTTAGACCTGCCTTCCTCCACTTAAGCGCTCTTGCATGTTTGTTGAAAGTCGGTTGGGCTCCTTTGTGTGGGTCCATGGCCAGATTCTCTGTTTTGTTCATCAGTCTGTGTCTATCATCCCCCGATACCACACTGTCCTGGTTACAGTAGCTACCTAAGGCTTACCACAGCCTACAGTTTGCAGAGCAAGACACACTCCCCAGTGTCGTCGAGCCAAGGAAAGAACCTCAATCCCACCATGACAACATGTGACCCGGGGCAGGACTCTTTCTACCAGAGCCAGCCAGCTGGTCGTGTCTAGGGTGGGCAAGGAGTCTAGGATCTAGCAGGAAAGGGACGACCTCCCCACCAGCCACTCGTCACTGAATGGGGTCCCTGGTCAGTCCCTCCCGTGGATGTTTCTTTCCACTGCTTTGATGGAAAGACTCCCTTGTCCCCTGTTGCCAGCCTCAGGGCCTGGACCACCTCCCTCTGTTGGGTCGGGGAGTGTAAGATCCCCCCCACTGAATTGCTGTTCATCCCTCGGGTCCCACGGTAGCCTACCCTCCTCCTTCCTCTCGCTGCCTCTTGCTTTATTTCCAGGGCAAAGAGGAATATGGAGAAGCAGGTCTACTCTACTATGTCCAGGCTGGAGGCCTCGCTGTATTATTTTTATGTAGCAGATCTTTGGTTCAAACTCACGTCTTTCACCCTAATTCTCCCTCTGCATCTTTTGTGCTATAATGACTCTCAAAGACAAGTTTTCAAGCAAATGAACAGCATGACAATTCAGATCGTTAAGGGACTCCAACACCATCAGCCCCGGGTGTTGTTTCAGGGCTTCCAGATGCCATACGTGATACGTGAATGAGCTTCAATCCTCACAACATGCCAATTGTCCATGTAGACCAGCCCACATTGTTGCAAAATTCAAAAAACATCAAAAATCTGTCTTCTTTCAAGAAATGAAGGAAGCCTAGGAAAGCTATGACTTGAAACCCTTGACACATATTCATTATGTAAATCTATTGTCACACCAAGTGTAGAAATAAAAGGAAAAAAAAGAACTCAAGTAAATCCCACATAGACCAGAATCGTAACCATGACTCCAGTGCTCCAGGCTCCCCCAGAGAGCACTATAATTAGTGTTCTAATCTGCTACACCCCCACAACCAAATGCTCGGTTTTCATGGTGTGGTTAGAGAGGCAGCACTTTGTAGATGGGACACCAGGAGTATGGAGCTGGTGGCAGCACATCATGAAACCCCTAGTGGTGTGTGAACAGCTATTGAACACCTCAATCCCCAGGTCCCTCCTCCCAGACATTCCCCAGAAAGTCTGGCACCTCGCTTTCCTCAAAACCTCCTGGAACAGAGTTTCCAAGTGGTCAGAGACTTGGGGTTAGTAGGACCTGAAGCTATGGACGAAATGATAAACTGAAGACTTGAATGGTGAGGAACAGCAGCACACAGCTCATTCACCTGGTCCTTCTCTCACTAATTCAGCAATCCTTGAGTAGCGACTTTGAGCCACACAGAATGTCAGAGGCGCTCATGGAGCCTTAGGATCCACAGAAAGACCCAAACTGAAGAAGTACTAAACATAATTAACAATAGAAAACACTAGAGGGACAACTTCCCAGTGCAAAGGAAACCTATGTGAGGGTCCCATATGGCCTGGGGAGTTAGAGAAACCCACACTAGGAAGGGGAATCTGGACAAGACAGAGTCTGAGAGTGATAGGCTGCCCTAAAGCACCTGTGACTTCCCTGCTCTCAGCCATGGCGCCATCTGAGACAGCCACCCAGAGCCAACCTTCTCAAAGTCCCTCCAGAACTATCCAGAGCAGCCTTCCCAACCCAGTCCTCCCATAGCCATCCAGACCCACTTTCCTAAAACTTATATTACAAAAGTATAATCCCATATATTAAAGGGGCTCATTGAACCCCAATCACAAGAATCATGACAAAAACTACATGTCGTACCATTTTGCCCCAAACCACGAACAAAGAGAAAATCTTAAAGCAGCAGAGAATAAGACAAACTACACGGAGAAGGATGAAGGTAAGGGCGAGTGCTAACTTCTTATGAAGACTTCTCGTTGAAGACAATGAAGAAATTTCTTTACCATTTGAAGAAAAAATAACTGTAAACCTAGAATTCTTTACCCAAAAAGAATATCTTTCAAAAATGAACGTAAAATAAAATATTTTCCATCCATACTATAGCCAGACGAACTTACCTCCAGCAACAGAAGAAAAATTACACCAGATGGAAATCTGGACCAACGTAAAGGAATGCAGAGCATCAGAAATGATAAGTAGATGGGAAATTATGAAGACTTAAAAATGAATTAACCTTTATAAAAGATAGCTGAATGTTTAGAGCAATAATGACAAAACTATATTGTGGAATGTATAACATATGTAAAAGTAAAATACGTTACAATAATAGCACAAAGAACAGAAAGGAAGAAGAGTAGGAGCATAGTGTAAGTTGCATTTACTATATGGGAAGGGGCACGATCTTGCTCAAAGGCAGGTCAATTAAAGATTTATATCATAAACTCTAAAAAACTAAATAAACCACTAAAGTATCACAATAAAAAATAGCCAATAATGTAGCAACATAAATGATATGGAATTATTAAAAAGAATGGTCCATGAATCCAAGAGAAAGTAGAGAAACAAGAAAAAGAGAACAAACAAACGGGACAGTAGAAAACAAGTAGCAAGTGGATAGAATTAGACTCAACCATGTCCATAATCACACTCAGTATAAATGGTCCAAAACCCACTTAAAAGTTAGAGATTGTCAGATCCAATGAAAAACCACAGCCCCAGCACATAATAGCCACCAGAAAAATGACTTATTTCTTTTAAGGTTTTATTTATTTATTTGAGAGAGAGAGTGAGAGGACAAGCAGGCAGAGCAGCGGAGGTAGAAGGAGAAGCTGAGCAGGGAACCTGACTCGGGACTCTATCTCAGGACTCCAAGACCATGGCCCAAGCCAAAGGCAGACAACCAACCTACTGAGCCACCCCGGCGCCCCGAGAAAGTGACTTGAAATGCAAAGACACAAATAAGTTAAATGTAAAGGATGCAAAAAGATATTCCATACTAATCAAAAGCAAGTAGTCGCAGGTTAATGTCTGACAAGGTTTGATTTCAGACCCAGACTGTTAGAGGGGAGACACAGAACTATGTCCTGAAGAAATAGATGTCCGATCATCAAGAGGACATGACAAAAGTCCTAAGTGCTTATGTACCTAACAGAGCTTCAGGATACATGAAGCAAACATGATAAGACAAGGAAGGTAGAAACAGTAGAGTCACGGATTTCAACATCCCTCTCAGTAAATTGATGGCGGATGTAGACAGCCCATCAGTTACAACACCGAGGACCTGACCTGAGGGACATTCCAGAAGAACATGATACTTGGCAGCAGCAGAAACATACATTCTTTCCAAGTGCAAATGGAATATTTGTCAAGATAATCCATAGTCCGGGCCATGAAACAAATCTTAACAATTGTGAAGGATTTTAGTCATAAAGATATGTTCTCCAATCACGAAATGAAATTAGGTTGTAAATCAATACTAGAAACATGTCTTGAAAATCTGTGAATGTTTAGTAATAAATAAAATGTTTTCAATAAGACATTGAACAAAGAAGAAACTTTAAGAAGAAATTAGAAAGGGTTTGAACTGAGTGACAATGAAATGCACTGTATCAACACGTGCAGGCTGCCGCTGGAGCAGCATCTGGAGGGAAACACATATCACTTAGCACCTACCCTAGAAAAGTTTGTTTAAAACCAACAATTCCAACTTCCATCTTCCATCTTAGGAAACTGGGGGGGGGGGGGGGGGGAATAAAATCAACATAGTACGAGAAGGAAAAAAAAATCATACGGATGAGAATGGAAATCCATGAAAAAAAAAAAAAGCAAAACAACAGCAAGAATCAATGAAACAGAAAGCTGGTTCCTTCAGAAAATTGATGTAATGAATAAGTCTTTGGCTAGATTGACCAGGAAAACCAAGAGAACAAAAAGTCACGAACAGCAGGAGTGAGAAGTGGCAGCCCTTCAGGTGATATAGATATTAAGAGCATAATAAGGGACTATTGTGGACAGACGCATGCCAATAATTCTGACAACTAAGACAAAGTGGGCAAGGTCCTTGGATGACAAACTACCCGAAGCTCACTCAAGAAAAGAAGACAAACAGCCTTATGTCTGTTAACAAATTGAATTTGTAGTAAAAAACCAAGGGACAGATAAAATTCCAGGCCCAGGGAGCTCCACTGGGGGAATCCACCAAATATTTAAGAAATAAAATGGGGCACCTGGGTCACCTCAGTCGGTTGATGCAACTGCCGTCAGCTCAGGTCAATGATCTCAGGGTCCTGGATTCAACCCTCATGTTGGGCTCCCTGCTCAGCGGGGAGTCCGCTTCTCCTTCTGCCTCTGCCCCTCCCCCCACTCATGCGTGCACTCGCTCTCGCTCTCTCTCACTCACTCAAATAAATAAATAAATCAAGAAAAAAAAAGAAAAAGAAATCAAACCAATTCTAGACAAACTGTGCAGAGAAGTGGACGAGGGCCTGCCCATAAGTGGCCAGAAGTCTCTGCTACCAAAACCAAAGACATTCCCCCAAAATAAAATAAAATAAAATAAAATATAATATTTTCACAAGCATGGGTGTAAACATCTCAACATAGTGTTAATAAATTGAAGCTACCAATATTTTAAAAAGATAAATCACAACCAACTGAGGTTCAATGCAAGGTTGGTTTAAAATTAAACTATTGGGACACCTGGGTAGCTCAGTGGTTGAGCATCTGCCTTCAGCTCAGGTCATGATCCCAGGTCCCAGGATCGAGTCCTGCATCGGGGGTCCCTGCAGGAAGCCTGCTTCTCCCTCTGCCTATGCCTCTGCCTCTGTGTGGTGTGTCTTTCATGAATTAAGTAAACAAAATCTTTTTTAAATAATCAAATTAAATTAACAACTAGTATAATCCACCATATTAATAGGCAGAAAGGAAAACGCACATGTCATCTCAATGCAGAAAAGCAGCATCCATCCCCAGCAAATTAAAAACAGAAGGGAACTTTTTCAAACTGATTAAAGTCGTGTACAAAAACACCATAGGTAACATCACATTGACAGAAGAGCAGTAGACACTTTCCCTCTGAGATCAGTGACAGGACAAGGCCTCCACTTTTCACTGTTCTGTGTGACATTCTTATGCGGTTCCAGCCACTTCAGTAAGACAGGAAAAAGAATAAAAGGGAGCAGAGAAAGAAAAGTCTTTTCAGACACAAATCTGATGGTGACTGTGAACAGCTAGAGATAGATAATACCAGATAAGGACTAGAGATAGGTAAGAACGAAAAGAAGGAAACGAGAAGAGAAAGAAAAGAAGAGAAATAGAGACAGAAAGAAGAAAGAAGAAGAAAGAAAGAAGAAAGAAAAGAAAAGAACGAAAAAGAAAGAAAGAAAAGAAAAAAGAAAAGAAAGAAAAGCAAGAAAGATAAGAAGAAAGAAAGATAGAAAGAAGAAAGAAAGAAGAAATTGATAAATTGCATCATATACAAACATAAAGTTAACCACGTTCCTAAATGTACAGCCTGATGAAACATCACACTTCCACAAGAAAATATAAGAAAATGTCTTTTTATTTATGTTGGACAAGATTTTCTCTGATGCAACATAAATATGATCCATAACACGAAAAAATGATAAATTAATCTTCATGAAAATGTACAACTTCTGCTCTTATAAAGAATTAAAAAGACAAGCCACAGATGGAAAGACAATATTTTCAAAATACGTCTCAGCAAACCACCAAAACTGAGGAAGCAAACCAAGAAAGAAAGAAAAAGACAGGAGTTCCACCAGCCAGAGAGCAAGCAGGAGAGGGGTGAAGAATTTCCCAAGACCTTGTCTTGGGAAAGGGGCTTGTCTGTCCGCGGAGCAGGAGAGATGCGTGCGAGACCGACAGTGTTCGCCACAACAGCTGCTGTGTATTGAGTGTATGAAGAGGAGATTTTTCCACTCAAGGATGAATTTCTGATGGTGTGATGGTTAATCTGATGTGTCAGGTCGCCTGGAGTGTGGTCTCAGAGAGCCGGTCAAACACTTTTCTGGCTGTTCCTCTGAGGGTGGCTTTGGATGAGATTAACATTTAAATCAGGCGGGATCCCTGGGTGGCGCAGCGGTTTAGTGCCTGCCTTTGGCCCAGGGCGCGATCCTGGAGACCTGGGATCGAATCCCAAGTCGGGCTCCCGGTGCATGGAGCCTGCTTCTCCCTCTGCCTATGTCTCTGCCTCTCTCTCTTTCTCTCTGTGTGACTATCATAAATAAATAAAAATTTAAAAAAATTTAAATCAGGCAATTTTGAGTAAAGCAAATCACCCTCCATAATGTGGGTGGGCCTCGTCCAATCAGGTGAAGGCCTGCCTAGAACAAAGGCTGACTCCCCCGAGCAAGGGAGAAGTCTGCTCTTCCTGGGCCTCCAGCTGCCGGCCTTCCCCCCGCAGATTTTGGAGTCACCAAGTCTCCACCATCGTGTGAGCCAACTCCCTAAAGTAGATCTACTTACACACTTACCTCCAGTTGGTTCTGTTTCTCCCTGACTCACACGGCTGGCTTTCCAGACTGCGAGGGGTCTGTTGGCCACCGACACCCGGACTGTTAAGCCAGAGTCACACGCGGACCATGTTGATTAGGCCTCATCCTGCCTCACGAACCATAATTTCCAGAAATGAAAACTTGTGCGAGCCTGGAAATGGCAAGTGAGCCTCCTAGGTTTCCGAGCTGCACCTGGTGCTTACGTGTTAGGAAACACCCTCACTGGCCATCGGTCTGATTCTGCGGCAGAGCCGTGTCTGCACCGCGGGTGGGAGGAGGCGTGAGTTTGTGCGTGGGGAGGCATGCGAGGGGGCGCCAATCTGTCCCTTCCACGCAGGAACGCGGACAGCACCCGAGCCTGGAAACCAAGAAGTTGCAGCAGATACTCATTCTTCAGATACAAGGACGCGGAGAACAGACAAGCATCTCAAAGGGTCCAGAGTGGCTGCATCTGGGGCCTAAGAGTTTGGGGTGGGCAGGGACCGAGCAGTGATCACGGCTTCCCTTCAAAGTCCAGAGCTTTTGTCCTACAAATTATAAAGTTACAGCTTATAACCTCTTGGTGTCAGTTTATTAAAAAAAAAAAAAAAAAAATCAGTCGACCAGATATCTGAAACCGCCACATGGAAGACACTGTGCTGGGCTCAGCGGTAGACAGGCAGAAGTAAGAAGAGAATTAATGTCCTCAAAAAGCTTCAGAAGATTTAGGCATTTTCAACCAGAGCAGTCAAATATCTGAACCATGTAATAAACAGTATCAAACAACTGAAAACAATAAAAGTGATACAAAAAAATAAAAAAAGAATGTGTAACTGGATTGTCTCTGGTCTTCCCAAGACACCACAAACTTAACAAATGCATTTAGGTTTTACTAACAACCAAAGCAAAATCACCTAAGTCCAGAAAACACTTTTCATTTCATTTCTTTTCTTTTCTTTCTTTTCTGTTGTCTTCATCAATTTATATGAACCAAATCCATTGTGAAATGAGAGTAGCAAGTATCTCAGAGGAAATCGTTGCTTAACTGTTGGAGGTTAATGTGTGTGAAATTAATCTGGACCTGAATTTTGATGTGATATTTGTATGGAAAGGAGAGTTATTTTTTAAGGTGTTGGAGCCTAGAGCTGTACTGGGTAAACTATCATATGAATAAAATGAAAGCATATATATACCTGCTGAAAAAAAAAAAAAACAATACAAAAAAACCAAAAGTGCATTGTTTGTTAGAATTTTAGGCTCATTAGGAGAAAAGATGACAATGCTTCAGACTGGAACGTTTCCCTCCATTTTGCATCCATCCACACTACACTGAACACAGCTACAACCTCGTGTGACACATCTCTGCTAGAGAGGAAAATGTAGCTTGGTATCTCGATCACACAGATATTAAAACAAGTGCATTTTCCTCTCTTTAAACTGATGATGACCTATGGCTAATCCCCAAGCCTATTTCACTGGGTGACAAAAACTAAAAACCCTATCAGTCATGCATGAACAGCTATTTATTTGTTTAAAGCCAGTCAAGTATTAAAGATATGAAACACAATAATACATCTAGATCTCTTCAGTCTAGAAAAATATATCATTATTTGGATGACAGTTCTAGCATACTCGGTACTGCACAAAGGCTTTCTCTAGAATGGATAAAATTAACAAATAGCCATAAGGAAATTAAGATTATTTTCAAAAAGAAAATAACACACAGCAGTAAACAGAAAGAGGAAAACTCACTTAGATAGAGGATGTGCTGGTACTTAAGACCAAACTGACAACTTGTTTCAGAAAAGCACAACCTTTCCTGGAATTAAGACCAGGGAGAGGGATCCCTGGGTGGCGCAGCGGTTTAGTGCCTGCCTTTGGCCCAGGGCGTGATTCTGGAGATGCAGGATCGAATCCCACGTCGGGCTACCGGTGCATGGAGCCTGCTTCTCCCTCTGCCTGTGTCTCTGCCTCTCTCTCTCTCTCTCACTGTGTGCCTATCATAAATAAATAAAAATTAAAAAAAAAAAAAAAAAAAAAAAAAGACCAGGGAGAAACCGGCCCCTGGATCTCACAGGAAGATCTGACCTATTTTCTGGAGCGGCAACCTGAGCACTATCTTAATAATACAAATATGCATTTTATAAGGCCACTTCTTTAAACATCCTTAAGTGCACGTCATTACCACAAACACTGGGAAGTCCATTCTGCCTTAGAAAACAAAAGCAATAAAAAATAAATTTATTATTAAAAAAAAGAAAACAAAAAGAGAACAAAAGCAAGGCAGGGAGGGCAAGGGGCTCTCCTGCGCGGTGCTAAGGCCAGGGGGAGCGGAAGCACACGAGGAAGGGAAGGCAAGGAACGTGCGCTCAGGCCTGCAGGGCAACCGCAGCCCAGAGGCCCAGAGGCCCAGAGGCCCAGAGGCCGGAGCCCCTCGCAGCTCCTGAGCACTGGGCCGCAGGAGGAGCAGGGCCGCCACTGCTCCAGGGAGGCTGCGGAGCCAGAGGCAGGCGGGACCCGGAGAGAGGGATTTCCATCCCCTTGCGGATGAGCCCCGAGAATGAACTCTAACGAGGTCCAAATCCCTTGCCAAGAAAGTAAGGTGGAAACTTCAGCCAACACATGAGGATCTGAGAACCCGACCTTCTGGACCACTGACACCTCTGTTCACTTCCACCAGGAACGTTCATCAAGTCGCAGTTAGAAAACACCCATTTCAGCAAGAAAACACTTGTCAGGAAGCAACCAAAGAACACTGAAATTACCCACTTAATTGGGAACTATTTCCTAGACACTGACAAGATAGCTTTCGTGGAAGATATATACTTATCTCTATAGGCACCTTAATAAGTTGTTAGTTTAAATCAGTAACATATAAAAGGAAATTTTCTAGAAATAATAAATAACCTTGGTTTTAGATGAATTGATGTGACTTCTATTTTTCCACATAGAAGTGATCGTTTAGCAGGGCTATATGTCTGTTCGGTCCTACTTGTTCACAACTAAACCGTGGCAAATGATCACAAGATATTAATTCTATTCTACCCTGGATACTGTCTGCAGATGGAGAAATGGGAAAAGACAGAAGAAACAGAGTCCTGAGCTCATGCAACACTGAGGCAATAACATAGGCCAACCTGGGATCCCTGGGTGGCGCAGCGGTTTAGCGCCTGCCTTTGGCCCAAGGCGCGATCCTGGAGACCTGGGTTTGAATCCCACGTCAGGCTCCCGGTGCATGGAGCCTGCTTCTCCCTCTGCCTATGTCTCTGCCTCTCTCTCTCTCTCTCTCACTGTGTGCCTATCATAAATAATAAAAAAAAAAAAAACATAGGACAACCTCTCACTCCTTAACATAAGCAAGCCGAGGTGTAAACATAAGCATATGTTTTCCTCCATTTGGCTCGAGAGTTATTTCTGGTATAAATATATTTTTTTTACAACAAAAAGAGCCTATAAGCACTATTTTTCTTAAAATGGGCCATCATTAAAAAAAAAAAAGGTAGAAAGGGAAAAAATACTGCTAAGCATTGGGGTAAGAGAAGAAATGAGAGGGGAAGACCAATAAGCAGTGGGCGAGTCATGGTGACAGTGAGCCTGAGGCCAGCAGGAATAAAGTGACCAACAAGTTTTACCAAGAACACTCCACAGACATCACACGATGGTCACTCAACAAGAGGAAATATCTCAATGCATCCACGAGAATAAGGTACCCATTTCAGTGGTAGAACAGAAAACGGTATTTACCCTACAGACATTCATAAGGAATAAACACTGAGGAAGATGACGAACCTTTTTTTTTTTTTTTTAAGTAGACTCCATGTCCAGCATCCAGCATGGAGCCCAATGTGGGGCTTGAACTCAAGACCCTGAGATCAAGAGCAGAAAGCAAGAGTCTGAGGCTTAATCCAGTGAGCCCCCCAGACACCCTGATGATGATCTTTTAATACAGAAAATGAAAGTAATGATGACAACTTAGCCAAAGGAACACAGTTCTTTCAAATGGACAATCAAGTGACAATTCCAGGAGTTAAGCTCATACTCTTCTGATAGGAAATTTTTGAATCTCTTTAGATAAATGTAATTCAGAATATTTATAAACTGTATTATCCTCTCATTTAAAGGTAACCTAAGGTTTTGGGGTGCCTGGGTGGCTCAGTCGGTGAAGTGTCTCCCTTCAGCTCAGGTCATGATCCCAGGGTCCTGGGATCCAGCCCCACTTTGAGCTCCCTGCTCAGCGGGGAGCCTGCTTCTCCCTCTC
The DNA here is from genome assembly GCF_011100685.1 of Canis lupus familiaris. NCBI lineage: Eukaryota > Metazoa > Chordata > Mammalia > Carnivora > Canidae > Canis > Canis lupus. The sequence goes on from NW_023331483.1 coordinate 22,561, forward strand.
CCTCTCTCTCTGCCCCTCCTCCCTGGTATACTCTCTCCCTCTGATTAACAAAATCTTTCAATAAATAAATGTCAGTGAAGTTTCAAATCAACCCAAATTACTGTTAGCAAACTTGCAAAGACAACTGCATGTGCACATTGGTATGCTTTTTTCTAGGAATGTTTAGGTTTGGGATACTTTCATGTTTTCAGAAAAAGAGTTATGTTTCCATCTAAACCGAAAAGCAGGGAACAATGATGCTTTCATAAAATTTTAACATTGCAATACAAGCATTTCTGAAAAAGGAGAGAAAGGAAAGGAGACAAGCAAGACCCTGAAACCCTATAGGGTATCACGTCTGGTCGTCTGGGCCTAATGGTTTACAGCAAACCAGAACCAGGTAGCAGAGCTGCCAGTACTTCTATTGCGCAGTGGGCCTAGGTAACACCTGGTATTGGATAAAAATGGGGGGGGGGGGGCAAGATTTTACTTATCATTAAGATCAAAGATACTATGAAAAGGAAGATGACGAATCACAAATCCCAAGTGTCTGGTAAAAAGGAGATAGAGCCAGCATCCATGAAAAGAGCTCAGGGATCTGAAACAGGCCTAGGGAAAACCCATTCACCTGAACAAAAGCCCTGACCAATCCTGGGCTCGCCCTGGGGCCTCAAGACTCCCCATGTCAACCACCACACACTCTCTGAGTTTAACAACCTGAGTTGATGCCTCCCAAATTCTTCACTAAGGAAATACTAAGGTTTTTATCGAGGTATTCATTAATTAACAACTTGAAAGAAACAGGTACATTTCCCATGTTCTGAAATTATTAGGTCTTAGACTCTCTGACACGTGGATCCAATTTAAAATCTTCTAGTGGAAAAGGTGGTTGGGGCGTTAAAGCTCCCCTGAGATGCTGTCAGGGCAGATAACTTTGCTGACCCCTGGACACCACAAACTCGGATTTCCAGTGAGCCTTTTCCCCTCCTGCTATTTACAGTCACTCAGAGCCCAGCTGACCTCCACCCAGGGAACCAGGAATGCCATCTCCTTCTATTAGAATATGCACCTGACTCCCACGCGAGAAAAACTTAGCAGGGCTGTTTCAGCGGTGGTCATTGTGCAGAGGCTCATTTGCTCAATTCCTATGAGCAAACTCAGTCATAAAGATACTTTGGGCTTACTATATTACAAACAGAATTACTCCTTGAAAATAAGAAAGACTTTAGAATGAACTTGCAAATTAATTGGAGTCTATTATTTTGGAATGTGAATTGAATGTGGTTATATTTAGTTCTTTATTATTTAAGTGTACAAGACTTCAGAAATACAGGAGTGTACTTAGTACCTTAAAGTAAGTTCATACAAATTTAGGGACAAAAAACAAAAACATGTTCTTACGCGAGCCGTCATTTCAGGTGTTCATGAAGTCAAACATATATATTTGAAATGATCTAACTTTCTAATGACAGTCATGCAGACAAAAATTTACTGGTTCATCAAACTATAGTGCAAGTATATGAATTTATTTGTAATAAATTATCATTTTTGCATATATCAGTCAAAGCACAAGGCCCTAAACACTTGCAACCAAAATGAATTATTAATTTAATTGTCACAAAACATGAGACACCTAGGTCTGGGAAATGAACAGGGGCAAGTGGAAGGGAGATGGGTGGGGGTTGGGGTGATTGGGTGATGGGCACTGAGGGGGGCACTTGGCGGGATGAGCACTGGGTGTTATGCTACATGTTGGCAATTTGAACTCCAATAAAAAAAATTAATTGTCACAGCCTATTTGGCTAAGTTCTATTACTATTTGTTATAATATGCAATGCATAAGGGGGAGAATCAGATTGAAAATCTAAAAAAGTAAACCGATTATTTTGTCCTGGAGAAATTAAAATACAGCAAGCTGACAAAAATTAGAGCCGAGGCATTAATGTTTTAAATAGGTAAAAAAAAAAAAAAAAAAAAAACAATGTTTACCTTAATTTAAAGAACAGTTGTGCCCAAAGGGAAGGTTCAACCTGCTGATAAAGAGTTCCTTTGTTTCCAGATACCATGAAAAGGTCTCAATTCCCTCTCCGAGGTAGGAAGGAGAGTGGAATGGGAGCCCTTTGGCGCTGGCTTTGCTACTTGACTGTGACTCTCCCCAGCTAAGCAGGTCTACTGGGAGAGGACACTGCTGCGGGGCTCTGGGCCTTCTGACTTGGTATTTTTGTGCAGGAGAGAGGGAGCGCCCCCAGAAACAGGTGTCCTAAACTAGAAGGCTTCTGAAACACAGAGGTCTTTGAAATAACAATTCAATGGAAGATGCTCAGTTGAGAGGAACTCACACAGCCTGGACTACATGGGGGTCAAGACCCAGAAGATGGTGTATTTTCCCTCTTGAGGTTCCTTTCCTGATGTAGAAGCAAAACCGGATTAATGCCAGAGAAAAAGCTTAGCACCTCTCAAAGGGTTAGAAAGACATGCCATGTTTCTCTTGCCTCAGTGTGGCCTCCCTCTAAGTGTCAAGGGAGGAAATGAGCGGACACCAGCAAGTGTCCCTGGAGGATACAGAAAGGTCATGGGAACCAAACAGTACATGTGGGCTCTTCCCCCTCCTGTCATAATACACAAGAGGTGTCTACTGTATTTAAGTCCTTGGAGAATAAAAATATGTATCAGGTAATGAATGATTCATTGTACGAAATGATGTGAAAACTTATTTAACCTTTTTAAATTCCTAAATAAGGGTTCCCTGGGTGGCGCAGCGGTTTGGCGCCTGCCTTTGGCCCAGGGCGCGATCCTGGAGACCTGGGATCGAGTCCCACGTCGGGCTCCCGGTGCATGGAGCCTGCTTCTCCCTCTGCCTGTGTCTCTGCCTCTCTCTCTCTCTCTCTCTCTCTCTCTCTGTATCATAAATAAATAAAAAATATATATACATTAAAAAAATTCCTAAATAAAAAGCAAAATGATACATTTGAGTTCAAAACATATACTAGTTACATAGGAGGGGAAGGATTTTCTTTTCAGTAATCATCTGATCTGTTTTCATTCAAATTTATTTGGGGAACAAAATATACGAAGTACCTATATGTAAGATTCTCAAGGGGAGATAATTAGTACAAGAAAGGACCAATGGGATTAGAGTCAGAAAAATAACAATTCTAATATTCATTAATTAAAAACACTAAGTTTTTATTAAAAAAAAAAACACTGAGTAAGTTACTACACATTCCTCAATCTCAGTCCTTAGATCTAAAAACCTGGAATAATGCTGCACTGCTAATAACAACTCAAAGTGATTACTGAGATCATGCATGTGAAAGCAACAAAAACACAGCATTACAAATGTTTTGCTTCCACTCCTTATAGACTCATGAAACAAAACTTTGACAAGTTCCAAATTAGAATTTAAGTGATAAAGAATTTGTTGAATTTGAGGAATAATGCGTTCAGGATATGTTAAATACATAGAGTTTGGCTCAAATTAAATATAATGCTGCAAAGAGAAGACCAGACATCAAAATATAAGGAGTAGGCATACATAACGCTCAGTACTTTGACAAATAGTCACGCCCAAACTAACGTGCTAAAGAAAAGACTAGGCCTGCGATAGAAGAGTCAAGCTAAACTGCTTGTAAACACAGAAAATATTGGTAAGAGCATTTTACATTTTTAAAAAAGGCAATGAAACATTTGTAAATAAGGAAGAGGTCCTTGGAGGTCCTAAGCTGCAGACTTGTACAACAAACTGCATCATTACTGACAACTTAAAAAAGTACTAAAATCCTAAAGTTTCCAGGAGTGTCTACAGAGTTTCAGATACCATCCCAGAGGATCCGGGGGTAAATATCCTCTGTCATTGAAAGAAAGAGAGAGGAATTTTCACTAGCTCTGAGTTGTACATTTTGCAGATTCAAAAAGTTTGGAAGTAGCCATACTCACCTGAGAGCTGACATTGCTCTGTCTCTGCTCAGCTAATAGAATTCAGTCCATGTGGTGAAGCTAATTATGACACGGTAGCAGGACAGAGAAAAAAAAAAGAAAAAGCCTGGCAGTTGAGGACATAATCACTGTGGTGTTATTTCTCACGACTCGGCAACCATAGTATTACTTGGGGGAAGACACAAGATGTATTTCTTTTTTAGTATCAGCAATGTTTAATTCTACACTGAGAATCTGAAAATACTGTTTAAAGTACAGGAAGAAATACACAAAGTTTACTTTTACATCATTATTTTAACTCAAACACATGTGCAGAGGTCAATCCCCTCCGAATAAACTTTTCTACTGTTTCAACTTTATTTCACAATTTCACAAATTCAAAGGTCCTTCAAATTGTTGCAAATATTTTTAGAACAGAATTTTCAGAATTCAAAGGACATTAAATGTTTGTGGAAGAGTGGTATGAAATGTCCTATTCAAGGACGGAGCACCACAGACGCAAAACCTGATGAACCGGGCAGCTCCGGGGGCTCAGTGGTTTAGCGCCACCTTCAGCCCAGGGCCTGATCCTGGAGACCCGGATAGGGTCCCGCGACCGGCTCCCTGGCGGGAGCATGCTTCTCCCTCTGGCCTGCGTCTCTGCCTCTCTCTCTCTCTCTCTCTCTCTCTCTGTGTCTATCATGAGTAAATAATAAAATAAAAAACACGATGAACTGATGTGATAAGCATTCTAGAGGTCACATCATTAAACGAGGCCTAAAATGCAAATATAATTGTGTTTGTTACATTTTTAAAAATGACCGAAAATTACCTTTCTTTGGGGTGCCAACTCCATGATTGCCTAGTAGAGGTGTATGTAAGTGCTGATTCATTACAAAAGCAACCCTAAAGAAAGAAATAAGCATAATCCTAGAACTAAAACATGACTCTCTGCTAAGAACCTGTGCATGAAGTATTAAAAACAGGCATTTATATGCGGATATGACCCGAAAATGCACATTGCAGGGGTGCTCCTGGCGAACAAGAAGCTTGTCTCTAGATCCAAGGCGCTGTCACACCTAGAAGAGAATGTAGTAGTGACAGCAGTCGCTTCAGCCCGCTCAAGGCGGCACTTCCCTACAGTCCTCTAGTTTCCTGTAATCAAAAACCCCACAGCCCAGGGGAGGAGCGAGGTTAGAGCCCAAAGTGGCCAAGCAGCGCGCCCCGGGCTCCCGCCCCGCCGCCCCGCCCAGGCCAGGCCCCCCGCGGCCGCGCGCTCCGGGCTCCAACGGCCTCAACGGAAGGAGGCGCGGGGGGCAGAGGCGCATCAGTCTGGGGGGGACCCGGGCGGGGGCCGTTGGGGAAGCCGCGGCCTGGACCGGGACCCACCGGCGGCTCCCCCTGGGGCAGGGCTCTGACCCGCACTCGGCCTGCGGTAAGCAGCGCCCCACTGCGCGATGGGGGCTGAGGGCGGCCCGCGGGGGGCGCGACCTGAGGCCGGCGGGGTGGTCCGCGGGGGCGGGGGTCGGCGGGGGAGGCTGGGGGTCGGGCGGGACCTGAGGCCGGGCGGGGCCGCGGGGGCGGGCAGGGGCCCGGGATGCTGGGGTGGGGGGGGGGCGTGGGCCAAGGAGCCTGGGGGGTCGGGAGGGACCTGAGGCCGGGCGGGGCCGCGGGGGGCGGGCAGGGGCCCGGGAGCTGCTGGGGGGGGGGGGGGGGCGTGGGCCAAGGAGCCTGGGGGGTCGGGAGGGGGAGGGACCTGAGGCGGGGGGGGGGGGGGGCGGGAGGGGGGATGCTGGGAGGGGGGGGGGGGGGGGGGGGGCGGGCAAGGAGCCTGGGGGGTCGGGAGGGACCTGAGGCCGGTGGGGGCCGCGGGGGGCGGACAGGGGCCCGGGATGCTGGGGGGTGGGGGGGGGGCGTGGGCCAAGGGGGTCGGGAGGGACCAGAGGCCGGGCGGGGCCGCGGGGGGCGGGGCGCGGCGGGGAGGCCCCGGGTCGCCCCAGGGCTGCAGCGGGACTCGGCCAGGCCGGTTCCCGGGTGGCCCCACCGCTGCTCCGCGCCCCGCTGTCCAGGTCCCGAGGTACTGCCCTAAGGAATCTGCCAAGGCCCCTGTTATTACCCGAACCCTCATGGACTCTATGATTGTGGCCACAAAATTAAAATTCTTTCCATTTTCTAAATTTCTACAAGTTTAGCAGACAATGGCGAGAATTTTTGTAAGACATACGAATTGTAGATTTTAAAAGATGTGAGTATAACATGGATTATTTATAGGATAAGTTATAATTTGCGTAATTTCCTCTGAATAAGTTCTAAGAAATTAACTTACATAATTTAAAAGACACTGGCTTTAAATTTGTAATATTGAATATAATGGTTTTGAGCTTGTACCTTGTGAAAGATTTAAGAATTAAGCATAAACTCTTATCACTTGATTATTGTTATTTTCAAAGTGCATTGATCAGCGACTGAACCACAAAATATATAGGTTAAAATAACTGGTTTTATTCTCCCTAGGTAACCTTTCTAAACATCATAGTTGATAATGTTTTCTTACTAGCACGGTGTTAGACAAGATAATGATTTGAAGGTCCTTGTAGCTTGAAGAACAGGTAATCTGGTCTGTGTATTCTTACTGTCTATATAGTAAGGAAGAATTATATTTATTTTTAAGTTATAACTGGTATTAAAATATGTATTTTTTGGACAAACAAATCAAAATAGAATTTTATTTTTTAAATAATAAATTTATTTTTTATTGGTGTTCAATTTGCCAACATACAGAATAACACCCAGTGCTCATCCCGTCAAGTGCCCCCCTCAGTGCCCATCACCCAGTCACCTCCACCCCCCCTCACCTCCCCTTCCACCACCCCTAGTTCGTTTCCTAGAGTTAGGAGTCTTCCATGTTCTGTCTCCCTTCCTGATATTTCCTACCCATTTCTTCTCCCTTCCCCTCTATTCCCTTTCACTATTATTTATATTCCCCAAATGAATGAAACCATGTAATGTTTGTCCGTCTCTGATTGACTTACTTCACTCAGCATCATTCCCTCCAGGTCCATCCACGTCGAAGCAAATGGGTATTTGTCGTTCCTAATGGCTGAGGAATATTCCATTGTATACATAGACCACAGCTTCTTTATCCATCGTCTTTCGATGGACACCGAGGCCCCTTCCACAGTTTGGCTATTGTGGACATTGCTGCTGGAAACATCGGGGTGCAGGTGTCCCGGTGTTTCATTGCATCTGTATCTTTGGGGCAAATCCCCAGCAGTGCAATTGCTGGGTCATAGGGCAGATCTCAAAATAGAATTTTAAGTCTTCCGGTGGAATTTATGTAACATATTCAAATAAAATCACAGGTTCTAGGGAGTGTTTTTCATCCCTCTAAACCTCAGTCCCCTAACTCTCTTCCTTCACTTCTGGCTTCTGGTTCTGGAACATATCAAGCTAGCATAATGGTAGGGCGGAGGAGAGGAGAAAAGAGACAAATACTCTTTTTGTGAATCAGAGGTGGTTCATAAGAAGTATGCCGTCTTTACAACTGCTTATGGGCAGTGACTATTGAAACGGTTTATAGTAATCTCAATCTTAGTTAAAAATTACAAGAGAAAAAGTCTCAACACTGAAATGGTTCTCTTTCTTTTTATTTAAAGAAAGAACTTTCTTTTCTTTAATATTTATTATTCAGAGACAAACAGAGAGAGAGGCGCAGAGACACAACACAGGCAGAGGGAGAAGCAGGCTCCATGCAGGGAGCCTGACATGGGACTCGATCCCGGGTCTCCAGGATCACACCCCAGGCTACACGTGCCACTAAACCACTGCTCCACAGAGGCTGCCCTGAAATGGTTCTCAAAGCCTTCTCATCCCTTGTATATACAGAGACTAAGAGACTTGTGCACACAGAAATGTCATCTCATAACTTTTCTCAAGTGATATTTTTGCTTCTCATTTTTATCATAAACAACCATTCCCTTTCCTACTACTGATTAGTTATAAAATACTATACTTAACACCAGGTAGCTCAAATGCTATTATAACTTCTTATCGCCTCCAGGATAAATCCAAAATTAATAGCATAGATATCAAATCCTTGCTGACAAGGACTGTGAGGAATACCAATAAAATGCAACCTTATTTCCTACATAAATTCTAAAAAAAAAAAAAAAAAGGAAAATTGAAAAGATGTTAGTGGTAGCAGGCTAAAGTAGTACTTTTATTAAAGATAAAGATTAAATTGTAAGACATAGGTTACTCAGTATGAGAACCAAATGGTTAACTGATTTAGAGAATCAAGCAGACCGACCAAATGTGATGTGGGATATTTGGGGAGGACATATCCCGTATCTATTCAAAATAAATACATAAGGAAATAAATATGTAAATTAATAAGTAAATCTTTTTTTAAGCCTTAGAACACACACAGATCATGTCTTGTGTTTCTTGACACTCTAAGAAGTCCTTATTTTCACAGGAAATTGCCATGTTATGCATATTTTCAAATTAATGATCAGTTATTATTTCAGTGAAGGTTTAAGTGTTCACTCCCTTCAAAGCATTATATACTAGGCTTTATGGGGAAACCTGGTATAGGTTTTGGTATTCTCCTAAAGCATTTTTCCAAAGTTCAGAAACTAGTGGGCCAGATGAATGCATAAACAAAAGCAAACAATAACACAAAACCTTTGGGATGACACTAAATAAGAGAAATACTGTTATGGGTGAATGATGTGCTATGATGGTAGGAGGGAAGAAAAGTTAATTTTCTATCCAGCAACTGATTCTAGTTAAAAGGAAATATTATAAATAAATCAGAATTAATAAAATGCTTGTTTCTGTATTTATCTTGATAAACCTAACATGAAAGATAATATACGCTGTACAGTAACATTATAAAATTACTGAACTATCTCCAGAAATATTCTGATATTTGAACCTTTAGTACTCATTCCATGAAGACTCTTCCTTCTCACATAATGCAGTACTCCTAGTCTTCATTAAATATGGCTAATGCAAGAAGTATTAGGCTCTGAAAATTTCTTCAGAATTACATTTTTGTTAAGAAAAGATTTAAGGATCTTAGCAAAATTAGGTGGGTTTTTTTTGACATTTATAAGAAAATTGGATAGGATAACAAAAGTCTGTTTGGGTTAGTAGAGAATCTAGTCAGTACTGTTTTACAAAACTCTTTGCTGTGATGGATATGTTGTAAAATTCTCATTGTCCAATGCAGTGGCCATTAGCCCCATGTGAATCTTGAGTCCTTGAAGTGTGGCTGTTGCAACTGAGGAACTAAATTTTTATTTTATTTCAATTAATTTAAATTAAAATAACCACATGTGGCTAGTGGCTGCCATATTGTATAACCAGCTCTAGAATGAATATATGAAAATTGGTTGGGGCATTCTTGGTTGATTGATGGGGTAAGGAAACCAGAGCTGACAAACCAAGGTAACCGTGGAGCCTCTGCTAGTCCCTGAAGCCCATGCAGTCCTCATTTTCCTCTTCAGTGCATACAACTAATGTGGCAGGTCTGCCACTTGATGGTAAAGGAGCAAGTGATCCTGACCATAAAATTATGATAAATGATGCATCTAAGAGGTGGCAAAGTGCAGCCACCTCCTCCTTCAGGAGAGCTACATCTAATGAATTTCATCATTTCCAAGGTGTGCATGTCTAATAGGAGACAATCAATAATTGCCTGCTGAGTAGATCGTCAAAGTGAATAAGCTATACAATTGGAAAGGAGTAGATAAATAGAAAAGATTGCAAATGTGGAATGTATAGTATTTGAGATTTTGATTGCATTTGTTTTGAACTTCTAGATCAAGTTGGGAATAATTGGTATTTTACCAGTATTGAGTCTATGAATCCATAAAAATAGAATATTTCCTATTCTTTTACGTCCAATTTGTTTCATCCAAGTTTTATAATTTTCCACATATAGGTTTCATACATATTGGTTTTTAGTTTTGTTACATTGTGGTCTGAAAACATACTTGTATGTTTTTTATTTTCTTAAATTTTTATGCTGTGTTCTGTGTCTCTGAATATGGTATCTTGTAGAGTCCGCCGAGTGAGCTTGCAAAGACTGTGTATTTTTCTCTCATTAGGAGTATTCACCACCTACTGTCAATGTCGGATCAAGTTGATTCATAGGGTTCTATATTCTACCGATTTCAGGTTCAGCTCGCCTACTGATTTTCTGCCTGCTAGGTCAACCAGTTCTTGAAAGAGAGGTGTTGATATTTCTAATCATACATACAGTTTAAACTAATATAGAGAAAATGTTGGGTTAAGTGCTTATTAGAGTGGTTTAACTATCAACTTTATCATGTAAGTGGGGTATCTGCTACAGTTCTCACTTACATTTCTAAAAATTTTTATCAGCAGGAAACAGATGTACACTTCAGGAGGTGGCCAAGGAAAATATAATACAAGAACTACTTATACAGGAGTCAATAGAGTTTAGGTAAAACAAGGAATGGTTGGTTGTACACTGGGCTAGTAATCAGCGGTTAAGTCATCACTACTCCTAGACCTTAAATGGAAAGGGAGAAGGCAATTATATGAGCTCATAAAAAATACCTTTTTGCAGAGGGTCACCTGAAGAGACTGTGGCCTTTGGTTTGGGGACAGATGATGTCTACTCTCCAAGGAAGAACCAAGGAGTAGATATCTTGACTTTACTTTTTGCCACCCTCCAAACTCTTCCTGGTTCCTCCCACGGGCCTGATCCAATCTGAAGCCAGAGAAGGAAGTGCACAGATGTAGTCCATACAGTACAGCCTCCTTGGGCATAGTTTGAGAAAGAGAGCGGAGTGTGGATATGCAAGAAAAAATGGAAAACTTCCTGCATTCCACTCCTCTTTATTCTTGGCATCTTTTCTTTTCCAGATGAAAAAAAGGTGTCTCTAATACAAGGGATACACGAATCCCATCACCTACCATAACCTTATGACTTGATGTCAGTTTAGTCATATTCCCAAATAAAATCTATAATGTTGGCAAATCAGTATGCCAGCTTTATGTAAGATAATCTAGGGGAAAAAATGAGGGAAGAAATTCTCAATTAACATAAAATATAGCTGCCATAGTCCCGTAACTTGTGTAACCTCTCATATGACCTTAAATGACAATTATATATTCTTTTAGCTACATCCATTCAATGTGTATTCTAAGCTCTGTCAGTGACTGGGCTATAGTATTCTTTATCTGGTGATATGATCTTGTGGTATAAGCCTTTGATTGCTTCTGCCTTGATTGGATTGCTTCATTATTCTGTTACCTGACCTTTTATAGAAGTGAGGCAATCCAGAGAAACCTCTAGGTTCTAGAAATTGTTCTTGCCTCCATTGTGCGGCAGCAATCTGATTTCCTATTGTTAAATAACATCAATCACCTCAACTATGGTTGTAGTCCCTTTCTCTGCCAGTAAGTTTAAGAGCTTGAGGAGTTTATGATGGCCCGAGGGCATACTTACTTTCCAATTTAACAGAGATTGTGTTGTCTAGGGGAAGCATTTCTTCTGTGTAAACCAGGGCACTTCTACCTATTTGCTGAAAGAAGCTACTCTCACTGCCTTCCTTAGTTTCTGGATTTGTGCATTTTGACAGCAGGAGAGATGGCATGTGTTGGATAATGGTGTAAGGTCTGTAACATCTGGTGGGACACCATCCCAAATCCACAAGATTGTGTCTCTTGAAAGATGCTACAGCAGTCTTTAGCAGATTATTCCATTCTATCAGATCTGCTACTTGTAGATGTTGAGACCAGTGGATTTTGGGGTGAGCCCATGGACACATTTCTTTTGTTGCAAACTACTTCCCTTTGTCTGAGGTAAGATTATGTCAGAATCCAAAGAAAATAAGGATTTTGTAAGCCTACGAGTCATGATGCTGACAGAATTGTGACCAGAGAAGAAAGATTCCATATATGTCTCTTCCTGCAAGAAAACATATTTTCCCATAGTGCTAAAAGTAGTCAAGTAGAACCAGTGCCATACCAGTTAGGCAGAAGGTGCCATATGAATGGCTTTGTGTTGTCTTCTGCTATCAGACACTGGTTGGCCATAACCGTATCAACTGTAAAGAGAATTTCTTCTTTCTTTCTTCTTTCTTTCTTTCTTCTTTCTTTGTTGTTGTTGTGTGTGAAGAGAATTTCATGTTGTCAAACCTGGCCCCTTGTGTTATCCTGGCCTACTAGTATCTTTCCCATTCAGCAAACACTTGGATTAATGAAAATGAAGACTAATAGCTATAGAATAGGTAATTTTGTGCATCTGATTATTGAGGTCCCTCTAAAGTGTCAGCCTTCTCTGGAAGACTAAATGGGACATGAATATCCATATTTTATGCTCTTTGAAGGGGACCACTCCTATACTTCATCAGAACTTCTTGTCATCAACTTTTCAATTGGGTTAAGTCCCTTACCAGTGGCCCAACTTGTCAGCTACTGCTCGAAGATTAGTGTAGATCACGACCTCAAGCTCTCTCCCTTTATGCTGGGCAGGGGGTAAGGGGGTGGGTAAAATGGGTATTTTCACAAACTTGGTGAATCATAGGTGTGATGATAGATCAAATGCTGGGAGTTTATCGTTTTGTATCTTAGGAACAATTTATATTAAGTATTAGGCTATGTAAGGGGCTTCTTTAAAATGACCATTGTTATGGTACCTGGGGACTCAGCTGATTAAACATCTGACTTCTGCTCAGGTCATGATCTCAGGGTCCTGGGATAGAGCCCTGTGCCAGGCCACACTCAGTGGGGAGTCTCCTTCTCCCTCTCCTCTCTCTCTCTGCCCCTCCCCCTGCTCATGCTCTGTCTCTCAAATAAGTAAAATCCTAAAATAAAATAAATAAAATGACCATTTTTCTACTTGAAATGTGCCTTTACAGAGGGCTTCCCAAAGCAGCTGACAGCCTAAATTGTTGCTTTTGCTTCCAAAGTTTTTGTTGTGTTTTGTTTGTTTTTGCAGTGTAGGCAGAGGTTGGAGATGGGATTTCCTACTTAAAGCTCAAACTAAGGCTATTAGGCAAGATGAGGGTCTTTTAAATACTTTTAATGAGGAAGCTCATTCTTAATGTAGAAGGAAGTAATTTCATATTTCAGCATTATTTATTACCTCAGCGAACACTTTAAACGCTGGGCCAATTGTTTCCAGGAAACATTTATGACTCAACATGTGCCAAACAACCTCTTACTGTATGTAAGAATAGCCCTAGCTTAATAGATGTGTGCATATTTTTGAAGGACGATTAATGAAAACAAAGTCAAACATTTTATACTAATATAGGAATTTGCTTTTTCCTAAAAAGAAACCAAAGACTTTGCTACTTGTCTTTGCTCAGCTACTAAATGTTTTCCTTATCTGTAAGTTGTACTGAAGCTCCTGGAAAGAACTTTCCAGCTGGGGAAAAAAAAACATAATTCTTTATGGGTGATCTACCTGTTTTTCATCTTATGTACAGTGAGAAGCTTTCCTTCCTTCAGGAACTCCACCCAACACTAATCCTTCCTTTTTCATGCCACCAGCATCTACTGACTTTACTTTGTTCCTGTCACTGTCAGAGCAAGTTGTGTCTCTCTTCACTGAAGCCACATTTCTGATTAATATGGGCTGAAATCATCTTATGTGGCAAGGGACTGATTGAGAAAATGCAGATAATTCTAAAGAAAGGATGTAAAAGCTCTTCTAATCTAATGAATCGTTACTAATCTTCACTGATGACAAGGGCATGTACATCATGGAACTTAATTTTTTATGAAATGGGCTATTTTGGAACATTCTTCCAGGATCTCTTTTCTCATTTGATAATAATATGAACATCCTCCATATCATTAAATACTTTTGTATAGGAAATCTTTAACTATTGAATGCTTTCATTAAATATAATATAGTTTATAGTATTTACTGCGTGTGCATATGCGTTATATTCAGAGGGAATATATATTTCTTTTCACCTACATCTACAGACACATAATATGATTTTAATCAGCTATGTTGGTAAAACTTTGGACATATCGTATTTATAGTTCCTGAGAAATATTTTTTAAAAAAAGAATTCTTGAGTTAAAGGTTATAAGCTGTGTTTCATTTTCTTGTATAGAGCATTATAGGAAGGTGTGATACGGGCACCTGCTATAGTACTTATGTGCATTGGCATATAATATTCATTCATTCATTCATTCATTCATTCATTTTGTTTCTAAGTTAACGGAGGTATAATTGAAAAATAAAAATCATTTAGATTTGTGATGTACAATGTGGTATTTGGGGTTTTTGTTGTATTTTTTTTTAAGATTTATTCATTCATGAAAGACACAGAGAGAGAGAGAGGCAGAGACCCAGGCAGAGGGAGAAGCAGGCTCTTCCAGGAGCCCGATACAGGATTCGATCTTGGGATCCCCGGGTCATGACCTGAGCCGAAGGCAGCTGCCCACCCAGGGGTCCCTACAATGTGGTATTTTGATATATGTGTCTCCCATCCAAGTACTATAACCAGGCCTGAACCTGTTTAGCTTCCGAGATCAGACAAGATTGGGCGTGTTCAGGGACTTGATATATTTTGTATCAAGTGTGTATTTTGTAATGGTTGTCACAGTGAGCTAATTAACATATCTATCACCTCATGTAGTTCTGCTTTTGTTTTGTTTTTTCCCTTATGGTGAGAACACTGGATCTACTCTCTTAACAAATTTCAATTATACAAAATAGTATTCTTTTTAAAGTTTTTATTTCAATTCTAGTTAGTAAACTAGAGGTTTTTCATTTTTAAATACCACTTCTACATATCTCTCAGATGGGAAAAACCTCTATTTTAATTCCTCTGTTCATCAGTCTTTCCATAGAACTAGGTTGTCTGAAAGTTTTCTTCTACCTTTTTCAATTTGTTCACTAATGAATGAATAGTACCAGGCACTGGGACTTGAAGCTAGCAGTGTTCTCTTCAGCCTGTTGCTCCTCTGGTACTTACATGGCTTCTCTTGATCTCCCACACTGAATTCTTTCTGGTTATAAAACCTAGTGTCATGGGATGCCTGGGTGGCTCAGTGATTGAGCCTCATCTGCCTTTGGCCCAAGGTGTGATCCTCAGGTCCTAGGATCAAGTCCAGCATCAAGCTCCCAGTGGGGAACCCGCTTCTCTCTCTGCCGCTATCTGTGTGTCTCTCACGAATAGATAAATAAAATCTAATTTAAAAAAACAAACAAACAAACAAAAAAACAGTACCAGCACCGATTTGAGGTAAAATGCATTGGTGAGTCTTCATAGACTAAAGGGGAAAGAGCAATTTGCATTAATAAAAATAACATTATTGCGTATAATAGATAGGTCCAGAAATCCCAACAGTTAGCAAAATATAGTTGTTTTTCTGTCATGTAAATTGTGCAACATATGTTCCTTATCAGTCAGGGGCTCTCCTCCAAGTGGTGATTCACACCCCCATGTTCTGTCTTCGTATTTTGGCTCTACTGTTTTCTTTACTTTTCTTTCTTTCTTTTTTGGCATGGGAGGATAGAGGGAAAGAGAGAATCTTAAGCAGGTTCCACACCCTGCATGGACCCTGATGCAGGGCTTGATCTTACAACCCTGAGATCTGAGCTGAAATCCACACTTAACAGACTGAGCCACCCAAGTGCCCCAGCCCTGCTGTTTTCAATGTAGCTTCCAGAATTGCTGTATTGAGGGAAAGAACATGGAGGATCACTAGGCCTGGGTTTGGATCATATCGTGTCTATTCTCAGTTACAAGACACATTTTGCTGCAGAGGAGGCTGGGGAATGCTGTATGGGCTATGTGTCCAGGTAGGAGAGAAAATGGACTCAAGAGTTAGACTCTCTGCCATAACATGTGAACAGGTAGTGGTAATTTACTATTATAATAGGATAATGGAGTAAAGTAAACAAGCTCAGTGTGTTAAGCATCCAGCTCTTGATTTCTGCTCATGATCTCTGGGTCCTGGGATTGAGCTGCGGAACAGGCTCTGTGCTCAGCAAGGATTCCACATGGGATCCTCCCTCCCTCTCCCTCTGTTCACCAACTCCCATCGCTCATGCTCTCTCTCTCTCTCTGAAATAATAATAAATAAATCAGATATTAAACCATAAAATAAACAAATTTTTTCTCACTCATTTTTTTCTAGCTATAGATTGTCTAATCTCTCTTTTTTCAAATAATGCTCATTGTAAAGGAGACATTTCTGCAATTGAAAAAAAACATGTTCATAATACAATGTACATAACCAATAATGAAATTAATATGTAGTATTCCATTGATAGATTGGTCAGTTTGTTTTTAGGTAGTTATCCTCCTTATCAATAGAAATTCTAAGATAAAAGTCAATCTCCTTAAAATTTTTGCGGTATGAACTATGATAAAAAATGAAATATATAGGGATCCCTGGGTGGGGCAGAGGTTTGGCGCCTGCCTTGGCCCAGGGCGCGATCCTGGAGACCCGGGATCGAATCCCACATCGGGCTCCAGTGCATGGAG
>NW_023331484.1:0-38910 GCF_011100685.1 Canis lupus familiaris
GAGACCAAGAAGGAGGCCACAGCAATCAGGTCCAGGTGTGGAACAAAGTCACCAGGACAGGTTGAGGCCCAGTTGGAGACCACATTCACCAGGTCCAGGTGAGGCCCAGGTGGTGATCAGAGTCACCAGGTCCGGGTGAGGACCAGGTAAGGACCAGATTCACCAGGTCCAAGTGAGGCCCACGTGGGGACCTGACTCACCAGGTATGGGTGAGGCCCAGGTTGGCAACCCCACTCACCAGGTCCAGGTGAGGCCCAAATATGGATCAGAGTCGTGTTGTTCCAGGTGAGGAGGCCAGAAGGGAGACGCACAGGAACCAGGTCCAGAGAGCCCATATGGGAACCAGAGCCACAAGATCCAGGTGAGTCCGGTGGGAGACCACAATCACAAGGTCCAGGTGAGGCCCGTAATGACCAGATTCA
Organism: Canis lupus familiaris; assembly: GCF_011100685.1. Classification (NCBI taxonomy): domain Eukaryota; kingdom Metazoa; phylum Chordata; class Mammalia; order Carnivora; family Canidae; genus Canis; species Canis lupus. The sequence continues at coordinate 423 of NW_023331484.1, forward strand.
CCAGGGGTCCAAGTGAAGCCCAGGGGGGGGACCAGAGTCACCAGTAAGGGTGAGTCCCTAGAAAGGGAACCAGAGTAATCAGTTTTAGTTTGAGACCCAGAGTGGGACCGAGAGGTCCCCGATGAAAGTGAGGCCCAGGTGTCAAATAGAGTATCCAGGTCCCAATGATGCCTAGGTGAGGACCAGAGTCACTAGGCCATGCAATTCCCAGATGAGGATCAGAATCACCAGGTCCTGGTGAGGCATAGAAGGAGACCACAGTCACCAGTATCAGGTGAGCCCCATGTCTGAACCAGAGCCACTCTATCCAGCTGAGTCCCAGGTCCATGTGAGGCCCACGTGAGGACAAGATACACCAGGTTGAATTGAGGTACAACTGGGGATAAGAGTCACCAGGTCTGGTGAGGCCTATGTGGGGACAAGATTCACCAGGTCTGAGTTAGGTCACAATGGGGATGAGAGTCACCAGGTCCAGGTGAGGCCAAACTGAGGACCAGAGTCACCAGATCCAGGTGAGGTCCATGTTGGAAAGAGAGTCACCAGGTCCAGGAGAGGTCCAGGTGGGGACCAGAGTCACCAGATCCAAGTGAAGCCCAGGTGGGGACGAGAGTCACCAGGAACAGATGAGGCCCAGGTGAGTACCAGAGTTACCAGGTACACGTGAGGCCCAGGTGGGGACCAGAGGCAAAGGTCCATGTGAGGCCGGCTGGGGACCATGGACAACGGTCTATGTGAGGTCCAGGTGTGGAACACAGTAACCAGGTCCAGGTGAGTCCCAGGTTGGGACCAGGATCACCAGGTACAGGGGAGGGCCTTGAAAGAACCAGAGTCAACTGTTCAAGGTGAGGCACAGGTGGCAACCAGGGTCAGCAGGTCCAAGTCAGGCCAAAGTGGAATTCACAGTCACCAGGTCAGAGTGAGACCCCAAGGGGGACCAGAGTCACCTGGTCCAGGTGAGGTCCAGTTGTGGAACACAGTAACCGGGTCTCAATTATGCCCAGTTGAGGATCATGGTCAACAGGGCCAGGTGAGGCTCAGATGGGGATCAGAGTCACCAGGTCCAAGTGAGGCCCATATGGGGACCACAGTCACCATATCCAGGGTAGTCTCAGGTACAGACCAGATTCACCAGGTCCAGATGAGGTGCAGGTGGCAACCACACTCACCATGTCCCTGTGAGGTCCTAGTGGGGACCATAGTCACCAGGTACATTAGAAGCTAGAAACACTGTAGCCACCTGGTCCACATGAGGTCCATGTGGTAATGAGAGTCACCAGTTACAGGTGTGGTCGAGGTGGGGATCAGACTCACCCGGTCCAGTTGAGACCCAGGTGGGAACCATTGTCACCATCCAGGTGTGGCCCAGCTGAAGACCAGAGGTAACAGGTCCAGGTGGGGTCCCTGTTAGGGAACAGTGTAACCATGTCCTGATGCTACCCAGGTGGGTAACAGAGACACCAGGTCCAGGTGAGGCCGAGGTGGGCACCAGAGACATGAGGTCCAGGTGAGGTCCCGGTGGGAACCACAGTCACCAGGTCAGGTGAGGCCATGCTGAGGATCAGAGTCACCAGTTCCAGGTGAGGCCCAGGTGGGGCCAGAGTCACCTGGTACAGAAGAGGTCAAAGTGAGGACTGAGTTACCAGATCCAGGTGAGTCCCTGTGGGGAATATAGTAACCATGTCCCGATGATGCCCAGGTAGGGACCAGAGTCACCAGGTCCAGATGAGGCCCACGTGGGGAGCATATTCACTAGGTGCAGGTGAGCCCCAGTTGAGGACCAATCATCAGGTCTGGTTGAGGCCTAGAGGGGTACTGGAATCTCCTGGTCCAGGTGACGTCCAGATGGGGACCAGAGTCACCAGGTCAGGGTGAGGCCCAGAGGGGTTGCAGAGTCATCATGTCCAGGTGAGGCACAGGTGTGGAACAGAGTAACGAGGTCCCAATGATGCCCAGGTGAGGACCTGAGTCACCAGATCTGGGTGTGGCCCAGATAAGATCAGAGTCATCTGTTCCAGGTGAGGCCAAGAAGGAGTCCACAGCAATCAGGTCCAGGTGAGGAACAAAGTCACCAGGACTGGGTGAGGCCGAGATCGGGACCAGATTCACCAGGTCCAGGTGAGGCCCAGGTGGTGACCTGAGTCACCAGGTGTGGGTGAGGACCAGATAAGGACCAGATTCACCAGGTCCAGGTGAGGCCCACGTGGGGACCTGAGTCACCAGGTGTGGGCGAGGCCCAGTTGGTAACCCCACTCACCAGGTCCAGGTGAGGCCAACCTGCAGGCCAGAGTCACCAGGTCCAGGTGAGGCCCTGGTGGGGACCGGAGTCACCAGGTAAATGTGAGGCTAGAAGGACATCACAGTCACCAGGTCCAGGTGTGGTTCATGTGGGAACGAGAGTCACCAGGTCCAGGTGAGACCCAGGTGGGACCACAGTAACAAGGTCCAGATTGAGGCCTAGGTGGGGGCCCAGAGTCATCAGGGCCAGGTGAGGCCAAAGTGTGGAGCAAAGTTATCAGGTCCAGGTGAGTCCCAGGTGGGAACCAGTCACCTCATCCAGGTGAGGCCCACAAGAGTAGTGCCTCCAAGCTCAATCCCGCGATTTCCTAGTAATTCCTGTTTTAGACTGGTGCTACATACTAAGTTCCATACTAGCTAATTGAACCCTGCATCCAACGGCAACTTACATCCGAGAGTTGGGCTCACACGCAGTCCCTCACAGTTCCACACTGACTGCAGAATGTGTTTCCAATGTCTTCACCAGAGATGCTTGCCAGAAGCTTGTGAGACGAAGTGGAATAATGCAGGCCTGGAAGGTGTCTCCAGGTGGAGTAGAGTGGTATTCTTGGAACCTCCTGAGTTAGAATACTGCTGCGTTCTGAGGGCCAGAAGAATGCAGCTAGTTGAAAGCTGGCTTCTAGACATGCTTCCTTGTGAGATTTGAGGTGAGGGCAGGACTCTCGTGCAACCTGACTGCCTGTAGACATAGGTCCTAACCATGTTAGGTGCTGGAAGAGGTTGTGAAAAGCATTTAGACATTTCAGGCTTGTAGTCACGTGTAACTGAGTTCAATACAGCGATTTCCAACAGCCTTGTTCAATTAAACTGTAGCTGGGTTCTAACTCCCATAAAAGAGTGGCTAGCAGACATCTGCCTGCAAAGCATACACGCTTCTCAGAGTTGAGCTTATGGCCTGTACCTCCCACAATCTGACGGCCTGTACGGATCGCTTCCACAGCATTCCGTTCTATGCGGGACAGTAGCGGAGTGAGAACCAAGTGTCTGCATTGTCAGTTTCACGACTACTGGACACCTGCCTCCAAGTGTTGCACACTCCTTTGGATGAGCTTATGGCTTGTTCCTCCCACATGCTGACCGCCTGTACCTTTCACTTCGAAAGGACGTCGTTCGATACGGGACACAAGTTTTGTGAGAGGCAAGTGTCTCCTAGCCGAATCCAACGACTTCTGAGTAATTCCTCCCTCAGAAGGGAGCTGCATACTAACTTCCAAACCCGAGTACCTAGTTGAAAGCTGTCTCTCTGGGGAACTTCCTTCTGCAAGATGAGCTGACACGCGGTCCTTCCCAGTTCCACACTGCCTGCAGATGGAGTTACGAACATCCTCACTAGACATGTTTGTCAGAAGCTCATGGGATGCAAGGGCCAAGCTGCAGGCTTCAAGGTTGTGTCTCCAGGTGCAGTAGAGCTTTATTCATGGAACGACCTGACTTCCAATGCTGTAAAGTTTGGGTTAGGTTACGGGTTAGGGTTAGGGTTAGGGTCCTGTTTAAGCTTAGGGTTAGGGTTAGGGTTAGGGTTCATGTTAGGGTTAGGGGTAGTTTCAGCATTAGGTGTAGGCTACGGTTTAGGATTAGGGTTAGGGTACGGGTTAGGTTACGGTTTAGGTTATGGGTTGGGGTATGGGTTAGGTTACAGTTTAGGGTACGGGTTAGTGTTAGTGTTAGGGTTAGGGTACGGGTTAGGGTTAAAGTTAGGGTACTGTTTAGGGTTAGGGTTAGGGTTAGGTTACGGGTTAGGGTTAGGGATAGGGTAAGGGTTAAGGTTAGGATTATGTTAGGGTTAGGCTTATGGTTAGGATTAGGGATTGGGTTTCGTTAGGTTTAGGGTTGGGGTAAGGTTAGGGTAGGGTACGGGTTAGAGTTTGGGTTAGGGTACGGGTGAGGGTTAGGGTAAGCGTTAGGTTACGGGTTAAGGTTAGGTTTAGAGTTAGGTTTAGGGTTAGGTTTAAGGTTAGGGTATGGGATAGGTTTAGGTTTAGGGTACTGTTTAGCCTTAGGGTTAGGGTTAGGGTTAGGTTACAGGTTAGCGTTATGGTTAGGGTTAGAGTACGGGTTAGTGTTAGAGTTCGGGTTATGTTTAGGGTTCGGGTTAGGGTTAGGCTACGGGTTAGGGTTAGTGTTACGGTTATGATTAGGGTTCGGTTTAGGCTTAGGTTTAGGGTACAGATTAGGGTTAGGGTTAGGGTTAGGGTTAGGGTATGGTTTAGAGCTATGGTATGGATTACGGTACGGGTTAAGGTATGTGTTAGGGTACTGGTAACGGTTAGGGTTTGGGTTAGGTTTAGGGTACGGGTTAGGGTTAGGTTTAGGGTTTGGGTTAGGGTACAGGATAGGGTTAGGTTTAGGGTTAATGTTAGGGTTCGGGTTAGGGAACGGGATAGGATTAGGGTTTGGGTATGGGTTAGGGTACAGGTTAAGTTATGGTTTAGGGTTAGGGTATGGGTTAGAGTTAGGGTTCAGGTTAGGGTTGGGGTTAGGGTTAGGTTTAGGGTACGGGTTAGGTTTAGGGTTGCGGTATGGCTTAGGGTACGGATTAGGTTTAGGGTTAGGGTATGGGCTAGGGTTAAGGTACAGGAGAGTTAGAGTTAGGGCATGGGTTTGGGTTAGGGTTAGGGTTAGGGTATGGCTTAGGCTTAGGTTTAGGGTTAGTGTTAGGGTTAAGGTATTCGTTAGGGTTAGGGTTAGGGTACTATTTAGGGATAGGGTTAAGGTTAGGTTTAGTTTACGGGTTAGGGTTAGGGTTAGAGTTAGTTTACGTGTTAGGGATAGGGTTAGGGTGAGGTTTAGGGTTAGGTTAGGGTTAGGGTTAGGTTTAGAGATAGGGTTAGGGTTGTGATTAGTGTTAGGGTTAGGTTAGGGGTAGTTTTAGTGTGAGGGTACTGGTTATGCTTAGGGTTAGGGTTAGGGTACGGTTTTGGGTTAGGGTACGGGTTAGGGGTAGTGTTAGGGTTAGGAGTTAGGGTTAGGGTTTGGGTTAGGGTTAGGGTTAGGTTTAAGGGTTAGGTTTAAGGGTTAGGGTTAAGGATTAATGTTAGGGTTAGGGGTTAGGGGTTCGGGTTCGGGTTAGGGTTAGTGGTTAGTGTTAGGGTTAGGGGTTAGGGGTTAGGGTTAGGGTTACTGTTAGGGTTAGGATTTAGGTTTAGAGTTTGGGTTAGGGTTAGGGTTAGGGTATGCTTTAGGGTTAGGTTTAGGGTTAGGGTTAGGGTTAAGGTACACGTTAGGGTTAGGGTACTGTTTAGGGTTAGAGTTAGGGTTAGGTTTAGTTTATGGGCTAGGGTTAGGGTTAGGGTTAATTTACGTGTTAGGGATATGGTTAGGGTGAGGGTTATGGTTAGGTTAGGGCTAGGGTTAGGTTTAGAGATAGGGTTAGGGTTATGATTAGAGTTAGGGTTAGGTTAGGGGTGGTTTTAGTGTTAGGGTATGGGTTATGGTTAGGGTTAGTGTAGGGTACGGTATAGGGTTAGGGCATGGGTTCGGGTTAGTTTTAGGGTTAGGATTAGGGTACGGGTTAGGGTTAGTGTTAGGGTACCATTTAGGGTTAGTGTACGGGTTAGAGTTAGGGTTGGGGTTAGCGTAAGGGTTAGGGCACGGGTTAGGATTAGCGTTACGGTATTGTTTGGGTTAGGGTCAGGGTTAGATTTAGGTTATGTGTTAGGGTTTGGGTACGGTTTAGGGTTAGGGTACGGGTTAGGTTTATGGCACAGGATAGGGTTAGGGTTAGGGTACCGGTATGGGTTAAGTCAGGTTTAGGTTTAGGGTATGGGTTAGGGTTAGGGTACGGGTTAGGGTTAGGGTATGGTTTAGGGTTAGGGTACGGGTTAGGGTTAGGGTACGGGTTAGGGTTAGTGTAAGGGTTAGGGTTAGATTACTGTACAGGATAGGGTTAGGGTTAGGGTACTGGTTAGGGTACAGTTTAGGCTTAGGGTTAGGTTTAGGGTAGGGGTTAGAGTTAGGGTACATGTTAGGGTTAGGTTTAGGTTATGGGTGAGTGTTAGGGTTAGGGTATAAGTTAGTGTATGGGTTAGGTTTCAGGTTAGGTTTAGGGTTAGGTTTAGAGTTAGTGGTTAGGGTTAGTGTTAGGGTGAGGGGTTAGGGTTAGGGTTAGGGTTAGGTTTAGGGTTAGGGTTAGGATTAGGGTTAAGTGTTAGGTTTAGGGGGTTAGGCATAGGGTTAGGGTTAAGGGTTGGTGTTAAGGGTTAGGGTTAGGGGTTAGGGGTAAGGGCTAGGGTTAGGGGTTAGGTGTTAGGGTTAGTGTTAGTGTTAGGGTTAAGGTTAGGGGTTAAGTTTAGGGTTAAGGGTTAGGGTTAGGGTTTGGGTTAGTGTTGGGATTAGGGTTTGGTTAAGGGTTAGGGTTAGGGTTAGGGTTGGGGTACAGGTTAGTGTTAGGGTACCGGTTAGGGTTAGGGTATGGGTTAAGTTTAGGCTTAGTGTTCGGGTTAGGGTTAGGGTTAGGGTTAGGTTTTCGGTTAGGGTTAGGGTTAGGGTTAAGGGTTAGGGTTAGGATAGGTTTAGTGTTAGGGTTTAGGGGTTAGGGGTTAGGGTTAGGGATTTGATTCAATTCAATTCTTTTCGATTCAAATCGATTCGTTTCAATTCTTTCAATTCGTTTCTTATCGATTCGATTCTTTTCAATTCGATAGATTCTTTTCTATTCGATTAAATTTGATTCGATTCGATTCTTTTCAATTCGATTTGATTCGAGTCTTTTTGATTTGATTCGTTTCGATTCGATTCTTTTCAGTTCGATTCGATTCAAATCTTTTCGATGCGATTCAATTTGATTCTTTACAATTCGATTCGATTCTTTTCAATTTGACTCCATTTTTTTCTATTCGATTCGATTCTTTTCCATTCGATTTGATTCGATTCTTTTCGATACGATTTGATTCTATTCTCTTCGATTCGATTCCCTTTGATTCGATTCTATTCTTTTCAATTTGATTCGTTTTTTTCGATTCGATTCGATTCCTTTCGATTCGATTCAATTCGATTCAAATCTTTTGTTTCGATTTGATTCTTGTCAATTCGATTCGATTCTTTTCAATTCGATTCGATTCTTTTCGATTTGATTCAATTCTATTCGAATCTTGTCAAATCAATTCTATTCTTTTCGATTCGATTCTTTTTGATTCGATCGATTCTTTTCGATTCTATTCGATTCTTTTCAATTCGATTCGATTCTATTCTGTTGGATTCGATTTGATTCAATTCAATTTGATACTTTTCGATTCGATTCTTATCGATTCGATTCAATTTTCGATTTGATCGATTCTTTTCAATTCGATTCGATTCGATTCTATTTGATTCTTTTCGATTCGATTTGATTATTTTTGATTCGACTCAATTCGATGGTTTCATTCGATTATTTTCTTTTTTTCGATTATTTTCTATTCGATTTGAGTCGATTCTTTTCGATTCGATTCGATTATTTTCGATTTAATTCGATTCTATTCGAATATTTTCGATTCAATTCGATTGCATTAGATTCGATTATTTTTGATTCAATTCGATTCGATTATTTTTGATTTGATTTGATTCATTACGGTTCGATTCGATTATTTTCAATTCGAATCAATTCGATTCTTTCCGATTCGATTCTTTTTGATTTGATTCGATTATTTTCGATTCGATTCGATTGTTTTCAATTCATTTTGATTTGATTATTTTCGATTCGATTCAATTATTTTCGATTCGATTCGATTATTTTCGATTCAGTTCGATTCAATTATTTTCGATTCGATTCGATTAGATGTGAATCGATTATTTTCGATTCGATTCGATTCGATTTGATTATTTTTGATTCGAATAGATTCGATTCTTTTCAATTAGATTATTTTCGATTCGATTGGATTATTTTAGATTCGATTGGATTATTTTCGATTCAATTCGATTGGATTATTTTCGATTCGATTCGATGCGAATATATTTCTTTTTTTTCGATTTCGATTCAATTCGATTCGATGCGATTATTTTCGATTTGATTTGATTATTTTCAATTCGATTCGATTTGATTCGATTCGATTAATTTCGATTCGATTCGATTATTTTCGATTCAATTCAATTTGATTATTTTCGATTCGATTTGATTGGATTCAATTCGATTATTTTTGATTCGATCCGATTATTTTTGATTTGATCGATTCTTTTCGATTCAATTCAATTATTTTCGATTTGATTCGATTCGATTATTTTTGATTCAATTCGATTCGATTCGATTACTTTCAATTCAATTCGATCGATTCAGTTCAATTATTTTCGATTTGATTCGATTATTTTGGATTCGATAAGATCACTTTCAATTCGATTATTTTCGATTCGATTTCATTATTTTCAATTCAATTCAATTCGATTATTTTCGATTAGATTCAATTCAATTATTTTCGATTTGAGTTGATTCGATTATTTTCAATTCGATTCAATTTGATTATTTTCATTTCGATTCAGTTCGATTTGATTCTATTATTTTCGATTCGATTTTTTTCGTATCAATTTGAATCGTTTTGATTCAATTCGATTATTTTCGATTTGAATCAATTCTTTTTGATTCGATTCTTTTCGATTCGGTTTGATATTTTCAATTCGAATCAACTCGATTCTTTTTGATTCGAGTATATAAGATTCGATTCGATTCTTTTCGATTCAATTCAATTCGATTCGATACGATTGTTTTCAATTGTATTCGAATCGATTCTTTTCGGTTCTATTCGATTCGATTCTTTTCGATTCAATTCGATATGATTCGATTCTTTTCGATTCCATTCGATACGATTCTATTCTTTTCGATTCGATTTGATTCGATTCTTTTCATTTTGATTCGATTCGTTTCGATGCTATTCAATTCGATTCTTTTTGATTCGATTCGATTCGTTTCGATGCTCTTCAATTTGATTCTTTTCGATTCGATTCGATTCTTTTTGATTCGATACTTTTTGATTCTATTCGATTCTTTTCGATTTGTTTCGATTCTTTTCAATGTATTCGATTCGATTCTTTTCAATTCAATTCGATTTGATTCTTTTCAATTCTATTAGATTTGATTCTTTTCAATTCAATTCGATATGATTTGATTCTTTTCGATTCAATGATACCATTCAATTCTTTTCGATTCGATTCCTTTTCTTTTCGATTTGATTCTTTTCGATTCGATTCTTTTCAATTCAATTGGATTATGTTCGATTGGATTCTTTTCCATTCAATTCAATTCAATTGTTTTCGATTCCATTCAATTAGTTTTGATTTGATTCGATTCTTTTCGATTCAATTAGATTCCATTCTTTTCAATTCAATTAAATACGATTCTATTCTTTTCAATTCGATTCGATTTGATTCTTTTTGTTCGATACGATTTGATTCAATTCTTTTCTATTTGATTCGATTCAATTCGATTCTTTTCAATTCGATCTTTTCGATCGATTCAATTTGATTCTTGTTTCGATTCGATTCTTTTCGATTCGATTTGAATCTTTACATTTCGATTCAAATCGATTCTTTTCGATTCGATTCTTTTTGGTTCGATTCGATTCTACTTGATTCATTTCGAATCGATTCGATTCTTTTTGATTCGATCTATTCGATTCTTTTCGATTCAGTTCGATTTGATTCGATTCTTTTTGATTTGATTCACTTCTTTTCCACTTGATCTGATTTGATTCGTTTTGATTTTTTTCGATTCATTTCAATTCGAATCTATTCGATTCTTTTCGATTCAATTCGATTCGATTTGATTCTTTTTGATTCAATTCGATTCAATTCCATTCGATTCGATTCTTTTTGATTCGATACGATTCGATTCGATTCTTTTCGATGCGAATCTATTCGATTCGATTCTTTTAGATTTGATTCGATGCAATTCTTTTCAATTCGATTCGATTCGATTCGTTTTGATTCATTTCGATTCTCTTTGATTTTTTTGATTCGATCTTTTCAATCGATTTGATTCGATTCGATTCTTTTCGATTCAATTATTTTCGATTCGATTTGATTCTTTTCTATTCGATTCTTTTCTATTCGATTTGATTCTTTTCTATTCGATTCTTTTCATTTAGATTCGATTCTTTTCGATTCGATTCAATTCGAATCTTTCCGTTTCGATTATATTCTCTACAATTCGATTCTTTGGATTTGACTCTTTTTGATTAGATTCGATTTGATTCTTTTCGATTCGATTCGATTCGATTCAATATGATTCGATTCGATTACTTTTGGTTCGATGCAATTTGATGAGATTATTTTCGAATTGACAATCAATTCGAATTGATTCTTTTCAAATCGATTCGATTAGATTCTTTTCGATATGATTGCATTCGATTCTATTCTTTTCGATTCTTTTTGATTCGATTCGATTCTTTTCAATACAATTCTATTCTTTTCGATTCTATTCGATTTGATTCCTTTCAATTCGATACGATTCGATTCTTTTTGATTCGATTTGATTCAATTCGATTCTTTTCAATTCGATCTTTTCGATTCGATTCTTTTCAATTCAATTGATTCGATTCGTTTTGTTTCGATTTGATTCTTTTCTATTTTATTTGATTCGATTCATTTCAATTAGATTCGATACTGTTCGATTCGATTCTTTTCGATTCAATTCAATTGGAATCGATTCGATTCTTTTTGATTCAATTCCATTCGATTCAATACGATTCTTTTCGATTCAATTCTTTTCAGTTCTGTTCGATTCGATTCTTTTCGATTCAGTTCAATTCAATTCTTTTTTATTCGATTCGATTCTTTTCGATTCAATATGATTCGATTCATTTTGATTTTTTCGATTCGTTTCTATTTGAATCTATTAGATTCTTTTCGATTCAATTCGATTCCATTGATTCTTTTCGATTCGATTCGATTCTTTTCAATTTATATGATTCGATTCGATTATTTTCGCTTCGACTCGATTTGATTTGATTCCATTCGATTATCGATTCAATTCCAATTATTTTCGATTCGATTCAATTATTTTTTATTCAATTCGATTCAATTATTTTCGATTCGATGCAATTCGATTCGATTCTTCTTGTTTCAATTCAATTCGATTCTTTCAAATTTGATTCGATTCGATTCTTTTCATTTCGAATCGATTCTTTTCGATTTGATTCAATTCTTTTCAATTCGATTTGATAATGTTCGATTCAATTCTTTTCAATTCAATTCGATTTGATTCTTTTCGATTCAATTCGATTCCATTCGATTCAATTCTTTTTGATTCGATTCGATTCTTTTCGATTCAATACGATTCAATCGATTCTTTTGATACGAATCAATTCAATTCCATTCTTTTTGATTCGATTCGATTCAATTCTTTTAGATTTGATTTGATATGATTCTTTTCCATTAGATTCGATTTGATTCGTTTCGATTTGTTTTGATTCTCTTTGATGTTTTTTGATTCGATCTTTTCAATCGATTTGAATCGATTCGATTCATTTCGATTTGATTCGATTCAAATTTTTCAATTCTATTCTTTTCAATTCGATTCTTTTCGATTCGATTTGATTCTTTTCGTTTCGATTAGATTCTCTTCGATTCGATTCTTTTCGATTCAATTCTTTTTGATTCGATTCGATTTGATTCTTCTCCATTCGATTCAATTCACTTTGAATCAATTCGATAAGATTCTTTTCGTTCGATTCAATTCTGTTCGATTCTATTCTATTCTATTCGATTCTTTTCAATTCAATTCTATTCGATTCTTTCGTTTCTATTCGATTCTTTTCGATTTGATTCGATTCGATCATTTGGATTCGATTTGTTACATTTCAATTCGATTCTTTTCGATTCTGTTCGATTTGATTCTTTTCGATTCAGTTCAATTCGATTCTTTTCGATTTGATTCGATTCTTTTCCATTCGATATGATTCGATTCGTTTCGATTTTTTTCGATTCATTTCAATTCGAATCTATTCGATTCTTTTCGATTCAATTTGATTCGATTGATTCTTTTTGATTCAATTCGATTCGATTCCATTCAATTCGATTCTTTTCGATTCAATTTGATTTTTTTCGATTCGATACGATTCGATTCGATTCTTTTCTATTCGATTCAACTCAACTCGATTCTTTTCGATTCGATTTTTCGATTTGATTCTTTTCAATTCAATTCAATTCTTTTCGATTTGATTCTTTTCGTTTCAATTCGATTCGATTCAATTCTTTTCGTGTCAATTAGATTCTTTTCGATTTTATTTGATTCGATTATTTTCAATTCGATTCGGTACTGTTCGATTCGATTCTTTTCGATTCAATTCTACTCTATTCGATACAATTCTTTTCTATTGTATTCGATTTGATTATTTTCTATTCTATTCGATTTGATTCTTTTCGATTCAACTCCATATGATTCGATTCTTTTTGATTCCATTTGATACGATTTGATTCTTTTCAATTCGATTCGATTCGATTCTTTTCATTTTGATTCGATTCGTTTCGATGCTATTCAATTCGATTCTTTTTTGATTCAATTCGATTCATTTCCATGCTATTCAATTCGATTCTTTTTGATTCGATTCGATTCTTTTCGATTCAACTCGATAGTTTTCGATTTGATTCGATTCGATTCTTTTCGATTCGATTTGATACAATTCGATTGTTTTCGATTCGATTTGATTAGATTCTTTTCGGTTCTATTCAATTTGATTCTTTTCAGTTCAGTTCGATATGATTCGATTCTTTTCGATTCAATGATACCATTCGATTCTTATTGATTCGATTCCTTTTCGTTTCGATTTGATTCTTTTCGATTCGATTCTTTTCAATTCAATTCGATTATGTTCGATTGGATTCTTTTCGATTCAATTCGATTCGATACGATTCTTTTTGATTCGATTTGATTCGTTTTGATTTGATTAGATTCTTTTCGATTCAATTCAATTCGATTCTTTTCGATTCAATTAAATACGATTCTATTCTTTTCAATTCGATTTTATTCTTTTTGATTCAATACGATTCAATTCGATTCTTTTCGATTTGATTCGATTCAATTCGATTCTTTTCAATTCGATCTTTTCGATCGATTCAATTCGATTCTTTTCGTTTAGATTCTTTTCGATTCGATTAGATTCTTTTCAATTCGATTCGATTCTACTCGATTCATTTCGAATCGATTCGATTCTTTTTGATTTGATCTATTCGATTCTTTTCGATTCAGTTCGATTCAATTCGATGCTTTTCGATTTGATTCAATTCTTTTCCACTCGATCTGATTTGATTCGTTTTGATTTTTTCGATTCGTTTCAATTAGAATCTATTCGATTCTTTTCGATTTGATTCGATTCTTTTTGATTCAATTCGATTCGATTCAATTCCATTCGATTTGATTCTTATCGCTTCGATTCGATTCTTTTCAATTCGATACGATTTGATTCGATTCTTTTCGATGTGAATCAATTCGATTCGATTCTTTTTGATTTGAATCGATTTCATTCTTTTAGATTTGATTCAATACGATTATTTTCAATTCGATTCGATTCGATTCATTTTGATTCGTTTTGATTCTCTTTGAATTTTTTGATTCGATCTTTTCAATTGATTTGATTCGATTGGATTCCTTTTGATTCAATTCTTTTCGATTCGATTTGATTCTTTTCGATTCGATTCGATTCTTTTTGTTTAAATTCGATTCTTTTCGATTCGATTCGATTCGATTCGAATCTTTTCGTTTCGATTAGATTCTCTACAATTCGATTCTTTGGATTCGATTCTTTTTTATTCGATTCAATTTGATTCTTTTCAATTCGATTCAATTCTTTTCAATTCGAATCGATTCAATACGATTCGATTTGATTACTTTTGATTCGATGCAATTTGATTCGATTTTTTCGAATCGATTTGATTCGATTTGATTATTTTCGATTCGACTCGATTTGATTCAATTCGATTATTTTCGATTCGACTTGATTTGATTCAATTCGATTATCGATTCCATTCAATTCCAATTATTCTTGATTCGATTCGATTCGTTTTGATTATTTTTTATTCAATTCAATTCAATTATTTTCGATTCAATGCGATTCGATTCGATTCTTTTCGATTCAATCAATACGATTTGATTCTTTTCTATTCGATTCGATTCTTTTCGATTTTATTGCATTCGATTCAATTCTTTTCTATTCAATTCAATTCTTTTTGATTTGATTCGATTCTTTTCAATACAATTCAATTCTTTTCGATTCGATTTGATTCCTTTCGATTCGATACGATTCGATTCTTTTCGATTCTATTCGATTCAATTCGATTCTTTTCAATTCGATCTTTTCGATTTGATTCGATTCTTTCCGTTTCGATTCGATTCTTTTCGATTCGTTGCTTTTCGATTCGATTCAATTAGATTCTTTTCAATTCAATTCAATTCGATTCCTTTTGTTTCGATTTGATTCTTTTCTATTTTATTTGATTCAATTCATTTCAATTAGATTCAATACTGTTCGATTCGATTCTTTATGATTCAATTCAATTGGAATCGATTCAATTCTTTTCGATTCAATTCGATTCAATTCGATACGATTCTTTTCAATTCGAATCTTTTCGGTTCTGTTCGATTCGATTCTTTTCGATTCAGTTCGATTCAATTCTTTTTGATTCGATTAGATTCTTTTCGATTGGATATGATTTGATTCGTTTTGATTTTTTTCGATTCTTTTCTATTCAATTCGATTCGATTGATTCTTTTCAATTCAATTTGATTCGATTCCATTCGATTCGATTCTTTTAGATTCGATTTGATTCTTTCTGATTCGATTCGATTCTTTTAGATTTGATTTGAGGCAATTCTTTTCAATTTGATTCAATTCGACTCGTTTTGATTTGTTTCGATTCTCTTTGATTTTTTGATTCAATCTTTTCAATCGATTTGATTCGATTCGATTCTTTTCGGTTCAATTCTTTACGATTCAATTTGATTCTTTTCTTTTTTTTCGATTTGATTCTTTTCGATTCGATTCTTTTCGATTCGATTTGATTCTTTTTGATTCGATTCAATTCGATTAGAATTGATTCAATATGATTAGATTCGATTACTTTTGATTCGATGCAATTTGATTTGATTTTTTCGAATCGATTTGATTCGATTATTTTGATTTGACTCAATTTGATTCGATTCGATTATCGATTCAGTTCAATTCCAATTATTCTCGATTCGATTTGATTCGATTCGATTATTTTTTATTCAATTCAATTCAATTATTTTCAATTTGATGTGATTCGATTCCATTCAATTCTTTTCAATTCAATCAATTCTATTCGATTCTTTTTGATTTGATTGCATTCAATTCAGTGCTTTTCGATTCAATTTGATTCTTTTCGATTCGATTCGATTCTTTTCATTACAATTCAATTCGATTCGATTCTTTTCGATTCGATTTGATTCGATTCTTTTCTATTCTTTTCAATTCGATTCGATTTGATTATATTCGATTAGATTCGATTCAATTCGATTCATTTTTTTCTAATCGATTCAATTCTTTTCGATTCCACTCCTTTCGACTCGATTTATTTGGATTCGATTCTTTTCGATTCGATTAGATTCTATTCTTTTTGATTCGATTCAATTCGATTCTTTTTGATTCGTTTCTTTTCGATTCTATTCGAATCTTTTTGATTCGATTAGATTCTTTTCAATTCAATTCGAATCGATTCGAAACTCTTAGATTCAATTCTTTTTGATTCGATTAGATTCGATTCGATTTTTTTCGATTCGATTCGATTCTTTTAGATTCGAGTCTCTTCGATTCGAGTTTCTTTTCGAATCGATTTGATTCATTTCTTTTTGATTTGATTTGATTCGATTAGATTCGATTCTTTTCAATTCCATTCGATTTGATTCTTTTCGTTTTGATTAGATTCTCTTTGATTCAATTCTTTTCGATTCGATTAGATTTGATTCTTTTTGAGTCGATTCGAATCAATTCGGTTTTTTTTCAAATCGATTCAATTCTTTTCGATGCGACTCTTCGATTCGATTCTTTTCGATTCGATCCTTTTCAATTCAATTCGATTCTTTTCGATTCAATTTGACTTGATTCTTTTCGATTCGATTTGATTCTTTTCGTTTCGATTCTTTTCGATTCGATTCGATTCTTTTCTATTCTTTTCAATTCGATTCGATTCGATTATTTTCGATTCGATTCGATTTTTTCGATTCGATTCTTTTCAATTCGATTAGATTCTTTTCAATTTGATTCTTTTTGATTCAATTCGATTCGACTCTTGTCTTTTCGATTCGATTCTTTTTGATTTGATTCGATTCGATTTTTTTGTTTCGATTAGATTCTTTTTGATTCGATTCTATTCGATTCGAGTCTTTATGATTTGACTCGATTCGATTCTTTTGGATTTGATTCGATAATGCTCCATTCAATTCTTTTCTATTCATTTCGATTTGATCCAATTCTTTTGGATTCACTTGGATTATTTCCGATAATTTTTTATTCGATTCGATTCCTGTCGAATCGATTCGATTCGATTCTTTTCGATTCGATTCGATTCAATTCGATCTTTCCGATTCAATTCAATTCTTTTCGCTTCGATTCGATACTTTTCGATTCGATGCTTTTTGATTCGATTCAATTCGATTCTTTTCAATTCAATTCGATTCGTTTCTTTTCGTTTCGATTCTTTTCAATCCGATTCGATTTGTTTCTTTTCGTTTCGATTAGATTCTCTTCGGTTCAATTCTTTTCGATTCGATTCGATTTGATACTTTTTGATTCAATTCGGTTCTTTTCACCTAGCTTCGATTTGATTCTACTCGATTCGATTCATTTCGATTCTTTTTTATTCGATTCTATTCGATTCTTTTTGATTCGGTTCGATTCTTTTCAATTCGATTCTTTTCGATTCGATTCGATATTATTAGATTCGATTATTTTTAACTCGATTCGATTTGATTCGATTGTTTTTGAATCTATTTGATTCGATTCGATTATTTTCGATTTGACTCGACTTGATTTGATTTGATTCCATTATCGATTCGATTCAGTTCCAATGATTTTCGATTCGATTCGATTCGATTATTTTTTCTTCAATTTGATTCAATTATTTTCGATTCGATGCAATTCGATTCAATTCTTTTCATTTCAATTCAATTCGATTTGATCTTTTCAATTCGAATCGATTCAAATCTTTTCGATTCGATTTCATTCTATTTGATTCTTTTTGAATCGATTCGTTTCGATTCTTTTCGATTCGATTCGATTCAATTGTTTTTGATTCGATTCGATTCTTTTCGATTCAATTTGATTCGATTCTTTTTGATTCAATTCAAAAGGATTCGGTTCTTTTCAATTAGATTCTATACAATTCTATTCTTTTCGATTCGATTCGATTTGATTAGATTCGATTCTTTTCGATTCGATTCGATTCAATTCGATTCTTTTTGATTCGATTCGATTTGATCCTCCTGATTCGATTTGATTCTTTTCGCTTCGATTCTATACTTTTCGATTCGATTCGATTCTTTCCAATTCGATTCGATTCGATTGTTTTTGTTTCGATTCTTTTCGATATTATTTGATTCGATTCATTTCAATTAGATTCAATACAGTTCGATTCGATTCTTTTCGATTCAATTCGATTGGAATCGATTTGATTCTTTTCGATTCAATTCGATTCGATTCAATATGATTCTTTTTGATTCAGTTCGATTCGGTTCTTTTCAGTTCGATTTGATTTTTTCCATTCGATATGATTCGATTCGTTTCGATTTTTCGATTCGTTTCGATTCGAATCTATTTGATTCTTTTCGATTCAATTGGATTCGATTGATTCTTTTTGATTCAATTCGATTTGATTCGATTCCATTTGATTCGATTCTTTTCGATTTGATTCGATCCTTTTCAATTCTATACGATTCAATTCGATTCTTTTTGATTCGATTTTTTCGATTCGATTCTTTTCTTTTTTTTTAAATTTTTTATTTATTTATGATAGTCACACAGAGAGAGAGAGAGAGAGAGAGAGAGAGAGAGAGAGGCAGAGACACAGGCAGAGGGAGAAGCAGGCTCCATGCACCGGGAGCCCGACGTGGGATTCGATCCCGGGACTCCAGGATCACGCCCTGGGCCAAAGGCAGGCGCCAAACCGCTGCGCCACCCAGGGGTCCCATTCGATTCTTTTCAATTCGATTAGATTCTTTTCAATTTGATTCTTTTCGATTCGATTCGATTCGAATCTTGTTTCAATTCGATTCGTTTTGATTCGATTCGATACGATTCGATTCTTTTCGGTTCTATTCTATTTGAATCTTTTCAATTCAATTAGATATGATTCGATTCTTTTCGATTCAATTCGATACCATTTGATTCTTTTCGATTCGATTCAATTTGATTCTTTTCGATTCAATTCAATTTGATTGTTTACGATTTGATTCGATACAATTGGATTCTTTTCGTTTCGATTCGATTCTTTTTGATTCGATTCTTTTCAATTTGATTCGATTCTTTGGATTCGATTCGATACTCTTCGAATCGATTCAATTCTTTTGGATTCAATTCGATTCATTTCGATTCTTTTCAATTCGATTCTAATCTTTTCACTTCACTTTGATTCGATTCTACTCTATTCATTTCAAACCGATCAATTCTTTTTGATTTGATCTATTCGATTATTTTCGATTCGGTTCGATTCGATTCAATTCTTTTCGATTCGATTCAATTCTTTTCCATTTGATCTGATTAGATTCATTTCGAATTTTTTCGATTCGATTCGATTCCAATCTATTCGATTCTTTTCAATTCAATTCGATTCGAAATCCTTTCTTTTCGAATCGATTTGATTCGATCCGATTCTTTTTGATTCCTTTAGAATCGATTTTTTCGATTCAATTCTTTTAGATTGGATTCAATTCGATTTTTTTCAATTCGATTCGATTCTTTTCGATTTGATTCGATTCTATTCGATTCCATTCAATTCGATTTGAATCTATTTGATTAGATTCTTTTCAATTCGATTCTTTTCGATTTGATTCGATTTGGTTCTTTTTGAATCGATTCGATTCTTTTCAATTCAATTCTGTTCTTTAAGGTTCAATTCGATTTTTTTGATTCAATTCGATTCTTTTCGATTCGATTCGAGTTGATTCTTTTCAATTCGAATCGATAGTTTTCTATTCTTTTCGATTCCATTCGATTCAATTCGATTCCTTTCGATTTGATTCAATTCGATTCAAATCTTTCGTTTCGATTTGATTCTTTTCGATTCGATTCGATTTTTTCGATTAGATTCGATTATTTTCAATTTGATTCAATTCGATTCGAATCTTTTCTAATCGATTCTATTCTTTTTGATTTGATTCGATTCAATTCTTTTCGATTCGATTCGATTCTTTTCGATTCAATTCGATTCTATTCGATTTGATTCTTTTCGATTCAATTCGATTCTTTTTGATTTGATTGATTATTTTCAACTCGATTCGATTCCATTCGATTCATTTTGATTCTTTTCAATTCGATTCGAGTATTTTTGATTCGACTCAATTCGATGATTTGATTCGATTATTTTCTATTCGATTTGATTCGATTCTTTTCAATTCGATTCGATTATTTTCAATTCAATTCGATTGTATTCGAATATTTTCGATTCGATTTGATTGCATTAGATTCGATTATTTTTTATTCAATTCGATTCGATTATTTTTTATTTGATTCGATTCATTGTGGTTCGATTCGTTTATTTTCGTTTCGAATCGATTCAATTCTTTTCAACTTTTTTTAATTTTTATTTATTTGTGATAGTCACAGAGAGAGAGAGAGAATGAGGCAGAGACACAGGCAGAGGGAGAAGCAGGCTCCATGCACCGGGAGCCCGATGTGGGATTCAATCCCGGGTCTCCAGGATCGCGCCCTGGGCCAAAGGCAGGCGCCAAACCGCTGCGCCACCCAGGGATCCTGATTTGATTCTTTTCGATTCGATTCTTTTTGATTCGATTCGATTATTTTCGATTCGATTCGATTGTTTTCTATTCATTTTGATTCGATTATTTTCGATTCAATTCGATTCGATTATTTTCAATTCGATTCGATTCTTTTTTATTTTATTCGATTATTTTCGATTCGAACCAATTCGATTCTTTTCGATTGGATTATTTTCGATTCGATTTGATTATTTTCGATTTGATTCTATTATTTTCGATTCTATTCGATTGGATTATTTTCGATTCGAATCGATGCGAATCCATTATTTTCGATTCAATTCGATTCGATGCGATTATTTTCGATTCAATTCAAATCAATTTGATTATTTTTGATTCGATTTGATTGGATTCGATTCAATTATTTACATTCGATTCAATTATTTTTTATTCGATTCGATTCTTTTCGATTCGATTAGATTATTTTCTATTCAATTCGGTTTGATTCGAATCGATTATTTTCGAATCAATTCGATTTGACTAGGTTCGATTATTTTCGATTCGATTCGATTCGATTCGATTAGTTTCATTTCAATTCGATTCGATTTGATTTGATTATTTCGATTCGATTCGATTAGATTATTTTAGAATCAATTCGGTTCGATTCGATTCGATTATTTTCGATTCAATTCGGTTCGATTTTATTCGATTATTTTAGATTCAATTCGGTTCGATTCGGTTCGATTATTTTCGATTTGATTCAATTTGATTCGATTATTTTCGATTTGATTCGATTGGATTAGTTGAGATTTTCGATTCGATTCGATTCTTTTCAATTCAATTCATTTCCGATTCGATTTGATGTGAATTGTTTATTTTCGATACGATTACATTCGAATCAATTCGATTATTTTCGATTCGATTCGATCGATTCTTTTCAATTCGATTCAGTTCTTTTCAATTTGATTTGATTCTTTTCGATTCGTTTCAATATTTGTGATTCGAATTGACTCAATTCTTTTCGATTCGATTATTTTCGATTCGATTCAATTATTTTAGATTCGATTTGATTATTTTCAATTCAATTCGATTATTTTCAATTCGATTCATTGTGAAACGATTATTTTCTAATCGATTCATTTTAATTTGATTCGATTCGATTCCATTCGATTTGATTATTTTCGATTCGATTCGATTATTTTTGATTCGATTCGATTATTTTCGATTCGTTTTGATTATTTTCCATTCGAATCGATTCGATTATTTTCGATTCGATTATTTTCAATTCAATTCGATTATTTTCCATTCGATTTGATTATTTTCGATTCAATTCATTTCGATTATTTTCGATTCCATTCTTTTCGATTTGAATCGATTCGATTCTTTTAGATTCGATTCGATTCTTTTCGATTCGATTCGATTATTTTCGATTCAATTCGACTCAATTATTTTCGATTTCATTCCATTCGATGCGAATTGTTTATTTTCGATTTGATTCAATTTGATTCGATTATTTTCGATTCGAATAGATTCGATTCTTTTCGATTCGATTGGATTATTTTAGATGCTATTCAATTATTGTCGATTCAATTCGATTGGATTATTTTCGATTTGATTCGATGCGAATCGATTATTTTCAATTCATTTCGATTCGATGCGATTATTTTTGATTTGATTTATTTTCGATTCATTTCAATTCAATTAATTTTGATTCAATTTGATTATTTTCAATTCAATTCAATTCAATTTGATTATTTTCAATTCGATTTGATTGGATTCGATTCGATTATTTTCGATTCGATCTAATTATTTTTGATTCGATCGTTTCTTTTTTTAATTTTTATTTATTTATTATAGTCACAGAGAGAGAGAGAGAGGCAGAGACATAGGCAGAGGGAGAAGCAGGCTCCATGCACCGGGAGCCTGACGTGGGATTAGATCCCGGGTCTCCAGGATCGCGCCCTGGGCCAAAGGCAGGCGCTAAACTGCTGCGCCACCCAGGGATCCCCGATTCGATCGATTCTTTTCGATTCAATTCGGTTCAATTATTTTCAATTCAATTCGATCGATTCAGTTCAATTATTTTCCATTTGATTCGATTCGATTATTTTCGATTCGATCCAATTATTTTTGATTTGATCGATTCTTTTCGATTCAATTCGGTTCGATTCAATTCGATTATTTTCAATTCAATTCGATCGATTCGGTTCAATTATTTTCGATTTGATTCGATTTGATTCTTTTCGATTTGAATCAATTCAATCGATATTTCTGATTCGATTCGATACTTTATTTGATTTTTTTCGATTCTTTTCGATTCGATTCGATTCAATTTCGATTCGATTCGTTTCTTTTATATTCAATTTGATTCGATTCGATCCTTTTCAATTCGATTCCATTCTTTTTGATTCGATTCGATTCGATTTGAATCTATTCTATTCGATTCTTTACAATTCTATTCTTTTCTATTTTTTCGATTCAGTTCTTTTCGATTCGATTCGATTTGATTCTTTTCGATTCGATTCTTTTCGATTCGATTCGATATGAATCTATTCTCTTCGATTATTTTCAATTCGATTCTTTTTTATTTGATTCGATTTAGTTATTTTTGATTCGATTCGATTTGATTCTTTTCGATTCGATTCGATTATTTCCGATTCGATTCGATTCTTTTCGATTCAATTCTTTTCGATCAATATGATTCAATTCGATTCTTTTCGATTCGATTCGAGTCAATTCTTTTCGATTCGAATCGATACTTTTCTATTCTTTTCGATTCAATTCGATGCGATTATTTTCAATTCGATTCCCTTTGATTCGTTTGTTTTTCGAATCGATTTGATTCTTTTTGATTTGACCCTTTTCGATTCGACACATTTGGATTCGATTCTTTTTGATTCAATTTGATTCAATTCGCTTCTTTTCAAATCGATTCAATTCGATTTGATTCGATTCGATTCTTTTCACTTCCATTCGATTCGATTCTTTTGATTCGGTGCAATTCGATTCGATTTTTTTCTATTCGATTCGATTCTTTTCGATTCGAGTCTTTTCGATTCAAATTCCTTTCTTTTCAAATCGATTTGATTCGATTGGATTCTTTTTTATTCCATTCAAATCGATTTTTTCGATTGGATTCTTTTAGATTTGATTCAATTCAATTTTTTCGATTCAATTCTTTTCACTTCCATTCGATTCGATTCTTTTGATTCGGTGCAATTCGATTCGATTTTTTTCTATTCGATTCGATTCTTTTCGATTCGAGTCTTTTCAATTCAAATTCCTTTCTTTTCAAATCGATTTGATTCGATTTGATTCTTTTTATTCCATTCAAATCGATTTTTTCGATTGGATTCTTTTAGATTCGATTCAATTCAATTTTTTTCGATTCGATTCTGTTCTTTTCGATTCGATTCGATTCTTTTCGATTCAATTCAATTCGATTTGAATCTATTTGATTAGATTCTTTTCAATTCGATTCTTTTCTATTTGATTTGATTCGGTTCTTTTCAATTCTTTTCGATTTGATTCTATTCTTTTTGGTTCAATTCGATTTTTTTATTCAATTCGATTCTTTTCGATTCGATTCGATTCGATTGTTTTTGATTCAAATCGATACTTTTCTATTCTTTTCGATTCAATTCGATCCGTTTCGATTCTTTTCGATTCGATTTGATTCTTTTGGATTCGTTTCGATTCTGTTCTTTTCTATTCTTTTCAATTCGATTCGATTCGATTCTTTTTGATTCGATTCAATTCGATTCGTTTTGTTCGATTGATTCTTTTCGAATCCACTCCTTTCAACTCGATTCATTTGGATTCGATTCTTTTCGATTCAATTCGATTCTTTTCGATTAGATTCTTTTTAATTCGTTTCTTTTTGATTCCATTCGAATCTTTTCGGTTCGATTAGATTCTTTTTGATTCAATTCGATTCGATTCGAAACTCTGATTCGATTCTTTTCGATTCGATTCGATTCGATTGTTTTCGATTCTATTCTATTCAAATCTTTTCGATTTGATTCAATTCTTTTCGATTCCTTTCGATTTTTTTCTATTCGATTCTTTTTTATTTGATTTGTTTCGATTCTTTTCGATTCAATTCGATTCGATTCTTTTTTATTCCTTTCGAATTGATTTCATCATTTTCGATTCGATTCGATTTTTTTCATTCGATACCATTTTTTTCATTTCAATATGATAGTTTTCGATTTGTTTCTTTTAGATTCTATTCGATTCAATTCTTTTTGTTTCGATTCGATTTGATTCGACTCTTTCGATTCGAGTCTTTTCGATTCGAATTCCTTTCTTTTAGAATCGATTAGATTCAATTCTTTTCGATTCCATTCAATTCGATTCTTTTTTTGAAACAATTCGATTCTTTTCGATGCCACTCTTTTCGATTAGATTCATTTGGATTCGATTCTTTTCGATTCAATTCGAGTCGATTCTTTTCGATTCGATTCGAGTCGATTTTTTTGATTCGTTTCTTTTTGATTCCATTCGAATCTTTTCGGTTCCATTAGATTCTTTTCGATTCAATTCGATTCGATTCGAAACTCTGATTGAATT
Source organism: Canis lupus familiaris (assembly GCF_011100685.1). NCBI lineage: Eukaryota > Metazoa > Chordata > Mammalia > Carnivora > Canidae > Canis > Canis lupus. The sequence continues at coordinate 25,135 of NW_023331484.1, forward strand.
CTTTTCGATTCAATTCGATTCTTTTCGATTCGATTCATTTCTTTTCGATTTGATTTTTTTCTATTCCATTCTTTTTTATTTGATTTTTTCAATTATTTTCGATTCGATTCGATTTGATTCTTTTCAATTCGATTCAATCCTTTTCGTTTCAATTCGATTCGATTCGATTTTTTTGGTTTCATTACGATAGTTTTCGAATCGTTCTTTCCGATTCTATTTGATGCGATTCTTTTTGTTTCGATTCGATTTGATTAGAATCTTTCGATTCGATTCTTTTCGATTTAATTCGATTTGTTTCAATTAGTTTCTTTTCACTTCCATTTGATTCGATTCTTTGGATTCGGTGCAATTCGATTCGATTTTTTGGATCTGATTCGATTCGATTCGATTCAATTCAACTCGATTCTTTTCTATTTGGTTTGATTCGATTCTTTTCAATACGAATCGATTCGATTAGATTCTTTCGATTCAATTCAATTCGCTTCTCTTAGATTTGATTCGATTCGATTCTTTTCGATTCGATTCGATTCTTTTCACTTCCATTCGATTTGATTCTTTTGATTCGGTGCGTTTTGATTCTACTTTTTTGATTCGATTCGATGTATTCTTTTCGATTTGATTAGTTCAGTTCTTTTCGATTTGATTGTTTTAGTTTCGATTCGATTCTTTCCGATTCGATTAGATTCTTTTCGATTCAATTCAATTCGATTCTTTTCGTTTAAATTTGATTTGATTCGATTCTTTTTGAGTCAATTCTTTTCTATTCGATTCTTTTCACTTCCATTCGATTCGATTCTTCTGATTTGGTGCGATTCGATTCGATTTTTTTCGATTCGATTCGATTCTTTTCCATTCGATTCGATATTTTCGATTCGATTCGATTCTTTTTTATTATATTTTTTCAATTCTTTTCTATTTGATTCGATTCTTTTCAATTTGATTTGATTCTTTTCTATTCGATACGATTCGATTCTATCCTTTTCAATTTGATTTGATTCTTATGATTCGATTCGATTCCATTTTTTTCGTTTCGATTCGATAGTTTTGTATTCTATTCGATTCGAATCTTTCTATTCGAGTCTTTTCGAATCGAATTCCTTCCTTTTCCAACGTTTCGATTCGATTTGATTCTTTTTGATTTGATGCGATTGGATTCTTTTCGATGCGATTCGATTCAATTCGATTTTTTTTCGATTCGATAGTTTTCGATTCATTTCATTCGATTTGATTTGATTCGATTCGAATCTTTTGATCCGTTTCTTTTCGATTCAATTCGATTGCATTCTATTTGATTCGATTTGATTCTATTCTTTTCGATTCAATTCAATTCTTTACACTTCCATTCGATTCGATTCTTTTGATTTGGTGCGATTAGATTCGATTTTTTTCAATTCGATTCGATTCGATTCTTTTCGATTCGAGTCTCTTCGATTTGAATTTTTCTTTTCGAATAGATTTGATTCGATTCTTTTCGGTTTGATTAGATTCGATTCGATTCTTTTCGATTCGATTCTTTTCAATTTGATTTGATTCTTTTCGATTCAATTCAATTCGATTCTTTTTGATTCGATTCAATTCTTTCTATTCAATTTGATTTGGTTTGATCCTTTTCGATTCGATTCGATACTTTTTCGATTTGATTTGATTCTTTTCTATTCGATACAATTCGATTCGATCCTTTTCGATTCGATTCAATTCTTTTCGATTCGATTTGATTCGATTCTTATATTCGATTCGATTTGATCTTTTTCGATTCGATTCTCTTCGATTCGATTCGATTTTTTTCATTTCCATTCGATAGTTTTCTATTTGTTTCTTTTCTATTCGATTCGATTCTATTCTTTTCGATTCGATTCGAATCTTTCTATTCGAATGTTTTTTATTTGATTCCTTTCTATTCACATCGATTCGATTTGATACTTTTCGATTCTATTCGATTCGATTCTTTTTGATTTGATTCGATTTGATTCGATCATTTTCACTTCCATTCGATTCGATCCTTTTGATTCGGTGCGATTCGATTCGATTCTTTTCGATTCGATTTGATTTGATTCTTTTTGATTCGAATGTCTTTCTTTTTAAATCGATTTGATTCAATTCTTTTCGATTCGATTCAATTCTTTTTTATTCCATTTGATTCTTTTTGATTCAATTCGATTCGATTCTTTTCGAGTCTCTTCGATTCGGTTTTTTTGAATCGATTCGATTCTTTTCGATTCGACTCTTCGATTCGATTATTTTCTATTCGATTCGATTCATTTCTATTCGTTTCTTTCTAAACGATTCGATTCTTTTCGATTCCACTCCTATCGACTTGATTCATTTGGATTCGATTATTTTCGATTCGTTTAGATTTCATTCTTTTCAATTCAATTTGATTTGATTCTTTTTAGTTCGTTTCTTTTTTATTCTATTCTAATGCTTTTGGTTTGATTAGATTCTTTTCTATTCAATTCGATTCGATTCAAAACTCTTCGATTCAATTGTTTTCGATTCAATTCTTTTCGATTCGATTTGATTCTTTTCGATTCGATTCAATTTTTTTCTATTCGATTCTTTTTTATTTGATTTGTCTCGATTATTTTCTATTCGATTCGATTCAATTCTTTTCGATTCAACTCGATTCTTTTTTATTTGTTTCGAATTGATTAGATCCTTTTCGATTCTATTCGATTCAATTTTTTTGATTCGATACGATTTTTTTCTTTTCGATATAATAGTTTTCAATTAGTTTCTTTTCGATTATATTCGATTCCATTCTTTTTGTTTTGATTCGATTTGATTCGAATCTTTCGATTCGAGTCTTTTCGATTCGAATTCCTTTCCTTTAGGATCGATTCGATTCAATTCGATTAGTTTTTTCTGAAACAATTCGATTCTTTTTGATTCTACTCTTTTCGATTAGATTCATTTGGATTCGATACTTTTTGATTCGATTTGATTCTTTTCGATTTGATTCGATTCGTTTCTTTTTGATTCGATTCAATTCTTTTCGAGTCGATTTGATTCGAATCAATTCGGTTTTTTCCAAATCGATTCGATTCTTTTCGATTCGACTCTTCAATTCGATTCTTTTCGATTCGATTCTTTTTGATTCGATTTGATTCTTTTTTATTCAATTCAATTCGATTCTTTTCGATTTGATTTGATTCTTTTCGGTTCGATTCGATTCTTTTCTATTCGATTCGATTCTTTTCTATTCTTTTCAATTCGATTGGATTCAATTATTTTCAATTCGATTCGATTCAATTCAATTCGTTGTTTTCGAATCAATTCGATTCTTTTCGATTCCACTCCTTTCGACTCGATTTATTTGGATTCGATTCTTTTCCATTCGATTAGATTCTATTATTTTTAATTTGATTCGATTCTTTTTGATTCGTTTCTTTTCGATTCTGTTCGAATCTTTTCGATTCGATTAGATTCTTTTTGATTCAATTCGATTCGATTCGAAACTCTTCGATTCAATACCTTTGATTTGATTCGATTCGATTGTTTTCGATTCGATTCAATTCAATTCTTTTCGATTCGATTCTTTTCAATACAATTCTATTCTTTTCTATTCGATTCTTTTTATTTGATTTGTTTCGATTATTTTCAATTCGATTCGATTTGATTCTTTTTCATTTGATTCGATTCTTTTTTATTCATTTCGAATCGATTCGATTGTTTTCGATTCGATTTGATTTTTTTTCGATTCGATACGATTTTTTTGTTTTGATATGATAGTCTTTGATTAGTTTCTTTTCGATTCTATTCGATTTGATTCTTTTTGTTTCTTTATTTTAAGATTTTATTTATTTATTCATAAGAGACAGAGAGAGAAAGAGGCAGAGACATAGGCAGAGGGAGAAACAGGCTCCATGCAGGGAGCCCGACATGGAATATGATCCCAGGACTCCAGGATCATGCCCTGGGCCAAAGGCAGGCGCCAAACCGCTGAGCCACCCAGGGATCCCTGATTCTTTTTGTTTCAATTTGATTTGATTCGAAATTTCGATTCCTTTCGATCCAAATTCCTTTCTTTTAGAATTGATTCAATTCGATTCTTTTTGATTTGATTTGATTCGATTCGATTCTTTTCGATTTCATTCGATTCAGGTCTTTTTGATTTGATTCGATTTGATCCTTTCGTTTCGATTCGATTCTTTCCGATTTGATTCGAATCTTTTTGATTCGATTTGATTCTTTTCGATTCAATTTGATTCGATTCTTTTCGATTCGATCCGATTCTTTTCTATTCGATTTGATTCGATTCGATCCTTTTCGATTCGATTCGATTCTTTTCGATTTGATTTGATTCTTTTCTATTCGATACAATTCAATTCGATCCTTTTTGATTCGATTCGATTCTTTTCGATTAGATTAGATTCGATTCTTATATTCGATTCAATTCGATCTTTTTTGATTTGATTCGATACAATTCGATTCGATTTTTTTCGTTTCCATTCGATAGTTTTCTATTCGTTTATTTTCTATTCGATTCGATTCGATGCTTTTCTATTCGATTCGATTCGATTCGAATCTTTTCGATTCAATTCGATTCGATTCTTTTCGATTGGATTAGATTCGTTTCGTTTCTATTCATTTCGATTCTTTTCGATTCGGCTCGATTCTTTTCTTTTTTTTTAATTTTTATTTATTTATGAGTCAGAGAGAGAGAGAGAGAGGCAGAGACACAGGCAGAGGGAGAAGCAGGCTCCATGCACCGGGAGCCTGACGTGGGATTCGATCCGGGGTCTCCAGGATCATGCCCTGGGCCAAAGGCAGGAGCTAAACTGCTGCGCCACCCAGGGATCCCTTCTATTCTTTTCAATTCAATTCGATTAGATAATTTTCGATTCGATTCGATTCAATTCGATTCGTTTTTTTCGAATCTTTTCGATTCCACTCCTTTTGACTCGATTTATTCGGATTCGATTATTTTCGATTCGATTAGATTCTATTCCTTTCGATTCGATTCGATTCGAATCTTTTTGATTCGTTTCTTTTCGATTCTATTCGAATCTTTTCGATTCGATTTGATTCTTTACGATTCGATTCGATTTTTTTCTATTCGATTCTTTTTTATTTGATTTGTTTCGATTATTTTCTATTCGATTTGATTCAATTCTTTTCGATTCGATTTGATTCTTTTTGATTCGTTTCGAATTGATTAGATCCTTTTCGATTCGACTTGATTCGGTTTTCTTTATTTGATACGATTTTTTTCTTTTCGATATGATAGTTTTCGATTAGTTTCTTTTCGATTCTATTCGATTCGATTCTTTTTGTTTCGATTCGATTGGATTCGAATCTTTCGATTCGAGTCTTTTCGATTCAAATTCCTTTCCTTAAGGATCGATTCGATTCAATTCTTTTCGATTCAATTGAATTCTATTCATTTTTCTGAAACAATTCGATTCTTTTTGATTCAACTCTTTTCAAATAGTTTCATTTGGATTCGATACTTTTCGATTCTTTTCGATTCGATTCGATAAGATTCTTTTTGATTCGTTTCTTTTTGATTCCATTCGAATAGTTTCGGTTCGATTAGATTCTTTTCGATTCAATTCGATTCGATTCGAAATTCTTCGACTGAATTGTGTTCGATTCGATTCTTTTTGATTCGATTCGATTCAATTCATTTCTTTTCGATTCTATTTTTTTCTATTCGATTCCTTTTTATTTGATTTGTTTCAATTATTTTTTTTTAGTTTTTTTAATTTATTTATGATAGTCACAGAGAGAGAGAGAGAGAGGCAAGACACAGGCAGAGGGAGAAGCAGGCTCCATGCACCGGGAGCCCGACGTGGGATTCGATCCTGGGTCTCCAGGATCGCGCCCTGGGCCAAAGGCAGGCGCCAAACCGCTGCGCCACCCAGGGATCCCTGTTTCAATTATTTTTGATTCGATTTGATTCGATTCTTTTCAGTTTGATGCGATTCGAACCTTTTGGATTTGATTCGATTCATTTGATTATTTTCGTTTCGATACGATAGTTCCTGATTCGTTCTTTTTGATTCTACTCGAAGCGATTCTTTTTGTTTCGAATCGCTTTGCATGTGGAAGTATCAGGCCTGTACTCACGAGTATCTGAGTTGAATATAGCGATTTCACACAGCCTTCTTCAGAGAGTGTAGCTAATTTCTAACTCCTAAGTACGAGTGGGTATCAGACATCAGCCTCCCAGGCGTACACAGGTTTAAGAGTTGAGCTTATGACCTGTACTTCCCACATCCTCCTGCAGATACAATTCGTTGCAAACAGGCCTAGGCTCGATGCGTTTCTGAAGTGTGAGAGGTAAGAGGAAAGTCCCGGCACAAAAACTAGTGCCTGCAAGATCAATCCAGCGATTTCCTAGTAATTCCTGTTTAGACAGGTGCTATATACTAAGTTCCATACTTGAGAGCTAGCTGAACCCGAGTCCAAAAGCATCTCTCTTCTGAGAGTTGAGCTCACACCCAGTCCCTCACAGTTCCACATTGTCTGTAGAATGAGTTTTGAACATCTTAACCAGAGATGTTAGTTGGAAGCTTGTGAGACAGAAGTGGAATAATGCAGGCCTGGAAGGTGTCTCCAAGTTCAGTAAGGTGGTATTCTTCGAACCTCCTGAGTTAGAAGACTGCTATGGTCTCACAGCCATTAGAACACAGCTAGTTGAAAGCTGGCTTCTAGGCATGCCACCTTTTGAAAGCTGAGCTCAGGGCAGGACCCTCCCGCATCCTGCGTGCCCGTAGTCGTATGTGCAAAAATCCTTATGATAGGTGCTGGGAGAGGTTGGAGAAATGCAAGTGGAAGTGTCTGGACTGTACTCACGTGTATCTGAGTTCAATACAGCGATTGCCAACGTCCTTGTTCCATTAGAGTGTAGCTCGGGTATACCTCGCCTCAATAAGTGGCTAGCAGACGTCGGCCTGCAAAGCATACAAACTTCGGAGAGTTGGGCTTATGGCCTGTACCTCCCCCATCCTGACTCGTGTACGTTCCTCTTCCACAGCATTTTGTTGCATGCGGGACAGTAGTCCTGTGAAAACCAAGTGTCTGCCTTGTCAATTTCGCGCCTAGCAGACTCCTGCCTGCAGGCATGCACACGCCTTTGGCTTGAGCTTATGGCTTGAACCTCTCTCTTGCTGACCGCCTGTATGCTTCACTTCGAAAGGATTTCATTTGATACGGGACACAAGTTTTGCGAGAGCCATGTGACCCTTACTTCAGTTCACTGACTTCTGAGGAATTCCTCCCTCAGATGGGAGCTGCATACTAACTTCCAAACTTGAGTACCAAGCTGAAAGCTGTCTCTCTGCGGAATTTCCTTCTGTGAGATGAGCTGACACGCGGTCCTTCCCAGTTCCACACTGCCTGCAGAAGCAATTACGAACATCCTAACTAGACTTGTTTGTCAGAAAGTCATGGGATGCCAGGGGCAACCTGCAGGCTTCAGGTTGTGTCTCCAGGTGCACTAAAGTGTGTTCATGGAATATCCTGATTTACAAGCCTGCTGCATTCTCATGGCCATCAGAACACAGTTAGTAGAAAGCTGGCTTTGAGGCATTCCTCCATTTGAAAGCTGAGCTCAGGGCAAGACCCTCCCGCATCCTGCCTGCCCGTAGTTGTTGCTCAAAAATCCTTATATTAGAAGATGAGACAGGTTGGAGAATGCAAGTGGAAGTATCAGGACTGTGCTCACGTGTATCTTAGTTCAATACAGTGATTGCCAACGTCCTTGTTCAATTAGAGTGTAGCTCGGGTATACCTCGCCTCGATAAGTGGCTAGCAGACATCGGTCTGCAAAGCATACACACTTCTGAGAGTTGAGCTTGTACCTGTAACTCCCCCATCCTGACTGCCTGTACGTTCCTCTTCCACAGCATTTCATTGTATGCTGGAAAGTAGCAGAATGAAAACCAAGTGTCTGCCTTGTCAATTTCCTGCCTAGCAGAAAGCTGCCTCCAAGGCAAGGACACTCCTTTGGATTGAGCTTAGGTATTGAACCTCTCACATGCTGACCGCCTGTGTGCTTCGCTTCCAAAGGATTTCGTTCGATACGGGACGCAGGTTTAGCGAGAGGCAAATGTGTCTTAGTTCAATCCAGCAACTTCTGAGGAATTCCTCCCTCAGATGGGAGCTACATTCCAACTTCCAAACCTGAGTACCTAGCTGAATGCTCTCTCTCTGGGGAACATCCCTCTTGGAGATGAGCTGAAACGTGGTCCTTCCCAATTCCACACTGCCTGCAGATACAGTTACAAACATCCTCACTAGACATGTTTGTCAGAAGCTCATGGGATGCCAGGGGCAAGCTACAGGCTTCAAGGTTGTGTCTCCAGATGCAGTATGGCGATATTCATGGAACATCCTGAATTACAGTGCTGTCACGTTCTCATGGCCATCAGAACACAGTTAGTAGGGGATCTCTGGGTGGCACAGTGGTTTGGCGCCTGGCTTTGGCCCAGGGCACGATCCCGGAGAGTCGGGATAAAATCCCACATCGGGATCCCAGATCATGGAGCTTACTTCTCCCTCTGCCTGTGTCTCTGCCTCTCTCTCTCTCTCTGTGACTATCACAAATAAATAATTTAAAAAAATAAAAATAAAAATAAAAAAGAACGCAGTTAGTAGAAAGCTGGCTTCGAGGAATGCCTCCTTTTGAAAGCTGAGCTGAGGGCAGTACCCTCCCGCATCTTGCCTGCCCGTAGTCGTAGCTGCTAACATCCTTATGTTTCGTGCTTGGAGAGGTTGGGGAAATGCAAGTGGAAGCGTCAGGACTGTACTCACGTGTATCTGAGTTCAATACAGAGATTGCCAACGTCCTTGTTCAATTAGAGTGTAGCTCGGGTATACCTCGCCACGATAAGTGTTTAGCAGACATCAGCCTGCAAAGCATACAAACTTCAGAGAGTTGGGCTTATGGCCTGTACCTCCCCCATCCTGACTGCCTGTACGTTCCTCTTCCACAGCATTTCGTTGTATGCGGGACAATAGTCCAGTGAAAACCAAGTATCTGCCTTGTCAATTTTGCGCCTAGCGGACACCTGCCTGCAAGGCATGCACACGCCTTTGACTTGAGTTTATGGCTTGAAACTCCCTCTTGCTGACCGCCGGTATGCTTCGCTTCCAAAGGATTTCATTTGATACGGGACGCAAGTTTTGCGAGAGCCATGTTTCCCTTAGTTCAATTCAGTGACTTCTGAGGAATTCCTCCCTCAGATGGGAGCTACATACTAAATTCCAAACCTGAGTACCAAGCTGAAAGCTCTCTCTCTCTGGGGAATTTCCTTCAGTGAGATGAGCTGACACGTGGTCCTTCCAAGTTCCACACTGCCTGCAGATGCAGTTAAGAACATCCTCACTAGACTTGTTTGTTAGAATCTCATGGGATGCCATGGGCAAGCTGCAGGCTTCAAGGGTGTGTCTCCAAGTGCAGTAAACTGTGTTCATGGAACATCCTGAATTACAAGCCTGCTGCATTCTCATGGCCATCAGAACGCAGTTAGTAGAAAAACTGGCTTCGAGGCATGCCTCCTTTTGAAAGCTGAGCTCAGGGCAAGACCCTCCCGCATCCTGCCTGCCTGTAGTCGTAGCTGCAAAAATACTTATGTTAGGTGCTGGGAGAGGTTGGAGAATGCAAGTGGAAGTATTAGGACTGTGCTCACGTGTATGAGTTCAATACACCGATTGCCAATGTCCTTGTTCAATTAGAGTGTAGCTCGGGTATACCTCGCCTCGATAAGTGTCTAGCAGACATCGGCCTGCAAAGCATACACACTTCTGAGAGTTGAGCTTGTGGCCTGTACCTCACCCATCCTGACCTGCTTGTACGTTACTCTACCACAGCATTTCGTTGTAAGTGGGACAGTAGCGGAATGAAAACCAAGTGTCTGCCTTGTCAATTTCCTGCCTTGCAGACAGCTGCCTCCAAGGCATGCACACTCCTTTGGATTGAGTTTAGGACTTGAACCTCTCACATGCTAACCGCCTATATGCTTCGCTTCCAAAGGATTTCATTCGATACGGGACGCAAGTTTAGCAAGAGGCAAATGTGTCTTAGTTCAACTTCTAAGCAACTTTCCAGCAACTTCTGAGGAATTCCTCCCTCAGATTGAGCTACACTTCCAAACCTGAGTACCTAGCTGAAAGCTCTCTCTCTGGGGAACATCCCTCTCGGAGATGAGCTGAAACGTGGTCCGTCACAGTTCCACACTGCCTGCAGATACAGTTACGAACATCCTCACTAGACATGTTTGTCAGAAGCTTATGGGATGCCAGGGGCAAGCTGTAGGCTTCAAGGTTGTGTCTCTAGGTGCAGTAAAGCAGTATTCATGGAAATCCTGAATTACATTGCTGCCACGTTCTCATGGCCATCAGAACACAGCTAGTAGAAAGCTGGCTTCAAGGCATGCCTCCTTTAGAAAGAAGAGCTCAGGGCAGGACCCTCCCGCATCCTGCCTGCTCGTAGTCACTGCTGCTAACATCCTTATGTTAGGTGCTGAGAGAGGTTGGAGAAATGCAGGTGGAAGTGTCAGGACTGTACTCACATGATCTGAGTTCAATACAGCGATTGCCAACGTCCTTGATCAATTAGAGTGTAGGTTGGGTATACCTCGCCTCAATAAGTGGCTAGCAGACATCGGCCTGCAAAGCATACACACTTCTGAGAGTTGAGCTTGTGGCATGTACGTCCCCCATCCTGATTGCCTGTACGTTCTTCTTCCACAGCATTTCGTTGTATGCAGGACAGTAGCGGAATGAAAACCAAATGTCTGCCTTGTCAATTTCCTGCCTAGCGGACACCTGCCTCCAAGGCATGCACACTATTTGGAACGAGCTTAGGACTTGAACCTCTCACATGCTGACCGCCTGTATGCTTCGCTTCCAAAGGATTTCGTTCGATACAGGACGCGAGTTTAGCGAGAGGCAAATGTGTCTTAGTTCAATCCAGCAACTTCTGAGGAATTCCTCCCTCAGATGGGAGCTACATACTAACTTCCATACCTGAGTACCAAGCTGAAAGCTCTCTCTCTGGGGAACATCCCTCTTGGAGATGAGCTGAAACGTGGTCCTTCCCAGTTTCACACTGCCTGCAGATAGTTACGAACATCCTCACTAGACATGTTTGTCAGAAGCTCATGGTATGCCAGGGTCAAGCTGCCGGCTTCCAGGTTGTTCTCCAGGTGCAGTAAAGCAGTATTCATGGAATATCCTGAATTACAATGCTGCCACGTTCTCATGGCCATCAGAACGCAGTAAGTAGGAAGCTGGCTTCGAGGCATTCCTCCATTTGAAAGCTGAGCTCAGCTCAGGACCCTCCCGCATCCTGCCTGCCCGTAATCGTCGCTGCAAAATCCTTAGTTTCGTGCTGGGAGAGGTTGGAGAAATGCAGGTGGAAGTGGCAGGACTGTACTCACGTGTATCTGAGCTCAAAACAGCGATTGCCAACGTCTTGTTCAATTAGAGTGTAGCTCGGGTATACCTCGCTTCGATAAGTGTCTAGGAGACATCGGCCTGAAAGCATACAAACTTTGTAGAGTTGGGCTTATGGCCTGTACCTCCCCCATCCTGACTCCCTGTACATTCCTCTTCCACAGAATTTCGTTGTATGCGGGACAGTAGCCCAGTGAATCCAAGTGTCTGCCTTGTCAATTTCGCGCCTAGCGGACACCTGCCTGCAAAGCATGCACAGGCCATTGGCTTGAGCTTATGGCTTGAACCTCTCTCTTGCTGACCGCCTGTATGCTTCGCTTCCAAAGGATTTCGTTCAAAACGTGACTCACGTTTTGCGAGAGCCATGTTTCCCTTAGTTCAATTCAGTGACTTCTGAGGAATTCCTCCCTCAGATGGGAGCTACATACTAACTTCCAAACCTGAGTACCAAGCTGAAAGCTCTCTCTCTGGGGAATTTCCTTCTGTGAGATGAGCTGACACGCGGTTCTTCCGAGTTCCACACTGCCTGTAGATGCAGTTAAGAACATCCTCACTAGACTTGTTTGTCAGAAGCTCATGGGATGCCAGGGCAAACTGCAGCCTTCAAGGTTGTGTCTCCAGGTGCAGTAAAGCGGTTTTCATGGACATCCTGAATTACAAGGCTGCCACATTCTCATGGCCATCAGAACGCAGTTAGTAGAAAGCTGGCTTCGAGGCATGCCTCCATTTGAAAGCTGAGCTCAAGGCAGGACCCTCCCGCATCCTGCCTGCCTGTAGTCGTATCTGCAAAAATCCTTATGTTAGGGCCTCGAGAGGTTGGAGAAATGCAAGTGGAAGTGTCAGGACTGTACTCACGTGTATCTGAGTTAAATACAGCAATTGCCAACGTCCTTGTTCAATTAAAGTGTAGCTCGGGTATACCTCGCCTCGATCAGTGTCTAGCAGACATCGGCCTGCAAAGCATACACACTTCTGAGAGTTGAATTTATGCCTTGTAACTCGCACATGCTGACTGAAGGTACACTTTGCTCCTATCAGGCCTAGGCTTGATGGGTGACAGAAGTTTTGTCAGAAGTTAGTGGAAAGTGCCGGCCCACATGACTAGTGTCTCCAAGCCCAATCCAGAGATATGTGAGGAACTGCTTTCTTAGATGGTGCTACATACTAAGTTCCATACATGAGAAGCTAGTTGAACACAGTGTCCAAAGGGGTACTTGCTTCTGAGACTTGAACTCACCCCCAGTCCCTCACAGTTCCACACGGCCCTTCAGATGAATTTCGAACATCCTCACTAGACATGATTTGTAAGAAGCTCATAGGACACAAGGAGCTAGCTGCAGGCTTCAATGCTTGTCTCTCCAGTTGCAGTAGAATGGTATACATGGAACATCCTGACTTACAGTGGTGCTACATTCTCAGGCCATAAACAACACGCTAGTAGAAAGCTGGTTTCGAGGCTAGCTTCCTTTTGAGAGCTGAGCTCAGGGCAGGACCCTACCACATCCTGCCTGACTGTAGACGTGGCTGCTAACATCCTTGTGTTAGGTTATGGGAGAGGTTGTGAGAAAAGCATGTGGAAGCGTCGGGCCTGAACTCACGTGTATCTGAGTTGAAAAAAGCTATTTCCAATGGGCTTCTTCAATCACATTGTAGCTATGTTCTAAATCCCATGTACAAGTGGGTAGCAGAAATCTGCCTCCCAGGCATACACACTTTTGAGAGTTGAGCTTATGGCCTGTACTTCCCACATCCTGCCTGCAGGTACACTTCACTGCTAACAGGCCTAGGCTCGATGCGTGACTGAAGTGTTGTGAGAGGTAAGTGGAAAGTCCTGGCACACAAGACTAGTGCCTCCAAGCTCAATCCAGCGATTTCCTAGTAATTCCTGTGTTAGACTGGTGCTACCTACTAAGTTCCAAGGTGAGAAGCTTGCTGAACGCCTTGTCCAAAAGCAACTTACTTTACAGAGTTGAGCTCGCACTGAGTCCCTCACAGTCCGATACTGCCTGCAGAATGAGTATCAAACATCTCACCGTCACCATAGACTTTTGTCAGAATCTTGTGAGATGCAAGTGGAACAATGCAGACCTGGAAGGTATCTCCAGGTGCAGTAGAGTGGTCATCTTGGAACTTCCTGAATTAGAATACTGCTACATTCTCACTGCCATAAGAACGCAGCTAGTTGAAAGCTGACTTCTAGCCGTGCTTCCTTTTAAGAGCTGAGGTCAGGGCAGGACCGTCCTGCATCCTGACTGCCTGTAGACATAGGTCCTAGCATCTTTATGTTAGGTTCTGGAAGAGGTTGTGTGAAAAGCATGTGGAAGTGACGGGCCTGTACTCAAGAGTATCTGAGTTCAATACAGCTATTGCCAA
>NW_023331485.1:0-55588 GCF_011100685.1 Canis lupus familiaris
GTTTTTTTTTTTGTTTTTTCCAAGAGGCCCACGTGGGGACCTGAGTCACCAGGTATAGGTGAGGCCCAGGAGGCAACCCCACTCACCAGGTCCAGGTGAGGCCAACCTGCAGGCTAGAGTCTCCAGATCCAGTTGAGGTCCTAGTGGGGACGGGAGTCACCAGGTAAATGTGAGTCTACAAGAACACCACGGTCACCAGGTACTGGTGCGGTTCATGTGGGAACGAGAGTCACCAGGTCCAGGTGAGACCCAGGTGGGGACCACAGTCACCAGGTCCAGATTGAGGCCTAGGTGGGGGGAACAGAGTCATCAGGACCAGTTGAGAACAAAGTGCGGAGCAAAGTTATCATGTCCAGGTGAGGCCCAGGTTGGGAACAGAGTAACCATGTCCCATTGATGCCAGGTGGGTAAAGAGTCACAAGGTCCAGAAGTGGCCTAACTGAGGAGTAGATTCACCAGGTCCTGTTGAGGCCCAGCTGAGGACAAGTGTCGCCAGCTCCGGGTGAGTCCTAGAGGGGGATCAGAGACACCCGGTCCTCGTGATATCCAGGTGTGGACCAGAGTCACCACGTCAGGGTGAGGCCCAGAGGGGGACGAGAATCACTAGGTCCAGGTGAGGCCCCGATGTGGAACTGAGAAACCAGGTCCCATGATGCCCATATGAAGACCTGAGTCACCAGGTCCAAATGAGGTCCCTGTGGGAAAGAGTCAACTCGTCCAGGTGAGGCCCAGGTGAGACCACAGTCACCAGGTCCAGATGAGGCCCCAGGAATATAAGAGAGTATCCAGGTCCCCAATGATGCCCATGTAACGACCAGAGTCAACAAGTCCAGGAGAGGCCCAATATGGATCAGAGTCATTGTGTTCCAGTTGAGGCCAGATGGAGACCACAGGAACCAGGTCCAGGAGAGCCCCATATGGGAACCAGAGCAACCAGATCCAGGTGAGGTCCAGGTGGGACCACAGTCACAAGGTCCAGGTGAGGCGCAGGTGGCAACAGGATTCACCAAGTCCAAGTGAGGCCCAGGTGGCGACCAGTCACCAAATCCAGGTGCGGACGAGCTATGACCAGGTTCACCAGGCCAAAGTGAAGTCCAATGGGTGACCAGAGTCACCAGGTAAGGGTGAGGCCCAGAGGGGGAACCAGAGTAACCAGTTTAGTTTGGGGCCCGGATTGGGACCAGAGGTCCCTGGTCAAAGTGAGGCCCAGATGTGGAATAGAGTATCCAGGTCACAGTGATGCCTGGGTGAGGACCAGAGTCACTAGGGCCATGCAGGCCCAGATGGGGAAGAGAATCACTAGGTCATGGTGAGGCAGAGAATAAGACCACAGTCAGCAGTAACAGGTGAGCCCATTGTGGGTACCAGAGCCACTCTATCCAGCTGAGTCCCAGGTCCATGTGAGGCCCACGTGAGGAGCAGATTCATCAGGTCGAATTGAGGCATAGCTGGGGACAAGAGTCACCAGGTCTGGGTGCGGCCTAGATGGGGCAAGATTCAGCAGTTCTGAGTTAGGTCAAAGTGGGGAAGAGAGACACCAGGTCCAGGTGAGGCCAAACGGAGGACCAGAGTCACCAGATCCAGGTGAGGTCCATGTTGGAAAGAGAGTCACCAGGTCCAGGTGAAGGGCCTGAGTTACCAGGTACAAGTGAGGCCCCGGTGGGGATCACAGGCAACAGGTCTATGTGAGGCCAGCTTGTGGACTATGGTCAACAGGTCTACTTGAGGCCCTGGTGTGGAACACCGTAAACAGGTCCAGGTGAGTCCCTGGTTGTGACAAGTGTCACCACGTCCAGATGAGGCCCAGTTGGGGACCAGGTTCACCAGGTCCAGGGGAGGCCCTTGAAAGAACCAGAGTGAACAGTTCGAGGTCAGGCGCAGGTTTCAACCAGGGTCAGCAGTTCCAAGTCAGGCCAAAGGGGGTTCACAGCCACTAGGGCACGGTGAGACCCAGAGGGGGACCAGAGTCACCTGGTCCAGGTGAGGGCCAGTTGTGGAACACACTCACCGGGTCCCAATTTTACCCAGTTGAGGACCATGGTCAACAGGGCCAGGTGAGACCCAGATGGGGATCGGCGTCCCCAAATCCAGGTGAAGCCAAGGTGGGGACCACAGTCACCAGATCCAGGGTAGTCTCATGTGCAGACCAGAATCACCAGGTTCAGGTGAGGTGCAGGTGGCAACCACACTCACCAGGTCCCGATGAGGCCCTGGTGGGACCACTGTCACAAGGTACATGAGAAGCTAGAAACACTGCAGCCACCAGGTCCACATGATGTCCATGTGGGGACGAGAATCACCAGTTATAGGTGAGGACCATGTGGGGATCCGACTCACCATGTCCAGGTGAGATCCAGGTGGGAACCAGTGTCACCATGTCCAGGAGTGGCCCAGGTGAAGACCAGAGTTGATAGGTCCGGCTGGGTCACTGTTAGTGTACAATATAACCATATCCTGATGCTACCCAGGTGGGTACCAGAGACACCAGGACCTGGTGAGCTCCAGGTGGGACCAGAGACTTGAGGTCCAGGTGAGATCCCGATGGTAACCACAGTCACCAGGTCAGGTGAGGCCATGCTTAGGATCAGAGTCACCAGTTACAGGTGAGGCCCAGGTGGAGCCAGAGTCACCATGTCCAGATGAGGCGAAGTTGGGGAGCATATTCACTACGTCCCGTTGAGGCCCAGTAGAGGACCGGAGTCACCAGGTCTAGTTGAGGCCTAGAGGGGTACCAGATTCACGTGGTCTATTTGCCGTCCAGATGGGGACCAGATTCACCATGTCAGGGAGAGGTCCAGAGGGGATCCAGAGTCATCATGTCCAGGTGAGTCTCAGGTGTGGAACAGAGTATCCAGGTCATAATGATCCACAGGTGAGGACCAGAGTCAACAGATCTGGGTGAGGCCGAGTTAGGATCAGAGTCAACAGTTCCAGGTGAGGCTAAGAAGGAGTCCACAGCAATCAGGGCCAGGTGGGGAAAAAAGTCACCAGGACTGGGTGAGGCTCAGATGGGGACACAGATTCACCAGGTCCAGGTGATTCCCAGGTGGTGACCAGAGATACCAGATTCACCAGGTCCAGGTGATCCCCAGGTGGTGAGCAGAATTACCAGCTACACCAGGTCCAAGTGAGGCCCACGTAGGGGCCTGTGTCACCAGGTATGTGTGAGGCACAAGAGGCAACCACACTCACCAGTTCCAGGTGAGGCCTACCTGCAGGCCATGCAAAGCAACCGGGTCCCGATAATGCCAAGGTAGGGACCAGAGTTACCAGGTCCAGGTGAGGCCAACCTGCAGGCCATGCAGTAGAAATAGGTCCCCATGATGCCCTGGTAGGGACCAGAGTAACCAGGTCCAAATGAGGCCAAGATGGAGCATATTCACTAGGACCAACCGAGGCCCAGTTGAGGACAAGAGAAACCAGATCTGGTTGAGGCCTAGAGGGGTACCAGAATCCCCTGGTCCAGGTGACATCCAGATGGGGACCAGAGTCACCAGGTCAGGGTGAGGCCCAGAGAGGTTCCAGAGTCATCATGTCCAGGTGAGGCTCAGGTGTGGAACAGAGTCACCAGGTACCAATGATGCCCGGGTGAGGACCAGAGTCACCAGGCCTGAGTCACGCGCAGAGAGGATAAGAGTCACCAGTTCCAGGTGAGGCCAAGAAAGAGTCCAAAGCAATCAGGTCCAGGTGTGGAACAAAGTCACCAAGACTGGGTGAGGCCCAGATGGAGAAGAGATTCACCAGGTCCAGGTGAGGCCCAGGTGGTGACCAGAGTCCCTGGGTCTGGGAGAGGACCATGTAAGGACCAGATTCACCAGGTCAAAGAGGACCACGTGTGTTCCTGAGTCACCAGGTATGGGTGAACCTCAGGTGGCAACCCCACTCACCAGGTCCAGATGAGGCCTACCGACAGGCCACAGTCAGCAGAACCAGGTGAGGCCCTAGTGGGGACCGGTGTCACCAGGTAAATGTGAGTCTACAAGAACACCACAGTCACCAGGTCCAGGAGTGGTTCATGTGGGAACGAGAGTCACCAGATTCAGGTGAGACCCAGGTGGGGACCACAGTCACCAGGTCCAGATTGAGGCCTAGGTGGGGGACCAGAGTCATCAGAACCAGTTGAGGCCAAAGTGTGGATAAAAGTTATCATGTTCATGTGAGGCCAAGGTGGGGAACAGAGTAACCATGTCCCATTGATGCCAGATGGGAAAAGAGTCACAAGGTCCAGACGAGGCCTAAGTGAGGAGTAGATTCACCAGGTCCTGTTGAGGACCAGCTGAGGACCAGTGTCCCCAGCTCCGGATGAGTCCCAGAGGGGGACCAGAGTCACCCGGTTCTGGTGATATCCAGGTGGGGACCGGAGTCACCACGTCAGGGTGAGGCCCAGAGGGGGAAAAGAATCACTAGGTCCAGGGGAGGCCCCGATTTGGAACTGAGAAACCAGGTCCCATGATGCCCATATGAGGACCTGAGTCACCAGGTTCAGGTGAGGTCCCTGTGGGAACCAGTCACCTCGTCCAGGTGAGGTCCAGGTGGGACCACAGTCGCAAGGTCTAGGTGAGGCGCAGGTGGCAACAAGATTCACCAAGTCCAGGTGAGGCCAAGGTGGCGACCAGTCACCAGATCCAGGTGCAGAACAGATAAGGACCAGAATCTCCAGGCCCAAGTGAAGCCAAACGGGTGACCAGAGTCACCAGGTAAGGGTGAGGGCCAGAGGGGGAACCAGAGTAACCAGTTTAGTTTGAGGCCCAGAATGGGACCAGAGGTCCCTGGTCAAAGTGAGGCCCAGGTGTGGAATAGAGTATCCAGGTCCCAGTGACGCCTGGGTGAGGACCAGAGTCACTAGGGCCATGCAGGCCCAGATGGGGAACAGAATCACTAGGTCCTAGTGAGGCATAGAATAAGACCACATTCAGCAGTATCAGGTGAGCCCCTTGTGGGAACCAGAGCCACTCTATCCAGCTGAGTCCCAGGACCATGTGAGGCCCACGTGAGGACCAGATTCATCAGGTCGTGTTCAGGCATAGCTGGGGACAAGAGTCACCAGGTCAGGGTGCGGCCTAGGTGGGGCAAGATTCAGCAGTTCTGAGTTAGGTCAAATTGGGGACGAGAGACACCAGGTCCAGGTGAGGCCAAACTGAGGACCAGAGTCACCAGATCCAGGTGAGGTCCATGTTGGAAAGAGAGTCACGAGGTCCAGGAGAGGTCCAGGTGGAGTCCAGAGTCACGAGATCCAGGTGAAGTCCAGGTGGGGACCAGAGTCACCAGATCCATGTGAAACCCAGATGGGGACCAGAGTCACTAGGTCCAGATGAGGCCCAGGTGAGGACTAGAGTTACCAGGTACACGTGAGGACCCGGTGGGGATCAGAGTCAACAGGTCCATGTGAGGCCGGCTTGGGGACCATGGTCAACAGGTCTACTTGAGGCCCAGGTGTGGAACACAGTAAGCAGGTCCAGGTGACTACCCATTGGTGACAGGAGTCACCACGTCCAGGTGTGGCCCAGGTTCGACCAGGATCACGAGGTCCAGGGAAGACCCTTGAAAGAACCAGAGTCAACAGTTCGAGGTCAGGCGCAGGTGGCAACCAGGGTCAGCAGGTCGAAGCCAGGCCAAAGTGGGGTTCACAGTCACAAGGGCACGGTGAGACCCAGAGGGGGACCAGAGTCACCTGGTCCAGGTGAGGTCCAGTTGTGGAACACAGTCACAGGGTCCCAATTTTGCCCAGTTGAGGACCATGGTCAACAGGGCCAGGTGAGGCCCAGATGGGGACCGGAGTCCCCAAATCCAGGTGAAGCCCAGGAGGGAACCACAGTCACCAGATTCAGGGTAGTCTCAGGTGCAGACCAGAATCACCAGGTCCAGGTGAGGTGCAGGTGGCAACCACACTCACCAGGTCCCGGTGAAGCCCTGGTGGGGACCAGAGTCACGAGGTACATGAGAAGCTAGAAACACTGCAGCCACCAGTTCCACGTGATGTCCATGCTGGATGAGAATCACCAGTTACACGTGAGGACCAGGTGGGGATCCGACTCACCATGTCCAGGTGAGACCCAGGTTCGAACCAGTGTCACCATGTCCAGGTGTGGCCCAGGTGAAGTCCAGAGTTAATAGGTCTGGCTGGGTCACTATTAGTGAACAGTGTAACCATATCCTGATGCTACCTAGGTGGGTACCAGAGACACCAGGTACTGGTGAGGCCCAGGTGTGACCGGAGACATGAGGTCCAGGTGAGATCCCGATGGGAACCACAGTCACCAGGTCAGGTGAGGCCATGCTTAGGATCAGAGTCACCAGGTACAGGTGAGGCCCAGGTGGAGCCAGAGTCTCCTGATACAGAAGAGGCCAAAGTCAGGACCAGAGTTACCAGGATCAGGTCAGTCCCAGTGGGTAATACAGTAACCATGTCCCAATGATGCCCAGGTAGAACCAGAGTCACCAAGTCCATCGAGTCGCAGGTGGGGAGAATATTCACTAGGTCCAGGTGAGGCCCAGATGAGGACCAGAGTCACCAGGTCTAGTTGACGCCTAGAGGGGTACCACATTCACCTGGTCTAGGGGACATCCAGATGGGGACCAGAGTCACCATGTCAAGGTGAGGCCCAGAGGGCATCCAGAGTCATCATGTCCAGGTGAGGTTCAGGTGTGGAACAGAGTATCCAGGTCATAATTGTCCACAGGTGAGGACCAGAGTCACCATATCTGGGTGAGGCCCAGTTAGAAGCAGAGTCACAAGTTCCAGGTGAGGCCAAGAATTAGTCCACAGCAATCAGGTCCAGGTGGGGAACAAAGTCACCAGGACTGGGTGAGGCCCAGATGGGGACCAGATTCACCAGGTCCAGGTGATTCCCAGGTGGTGACAAGGGTTACCAGTTCCGGGTGAGGACCAGGTAAGGACCAGATTCACCAGGTCCAAGTTAGGCCCACGTGGGACCTGTGCCACCAGGTATGGGTGAGGCCCAGGTGGCAAGCCCACTCTCCATGTCCAGGTGATGCCAACCTGCAGGCCATGCATAGGAACCGTGTCCCGATGATGCCCAGGTAGGGAGCAGAGTTACCAGGTCAAGAAGAGGCCAACCTGCAGACCATTATGTGGAACCATGTCCCGATGTTACCCACGTAGGGACCAGAATCACCAGGTCCAAATGAGGCCCAGATAGAGCATATTCACTAGGTCCAGGTGAGGCCCAGTTGAGGACCAGAGTCACCAGATCTGGTTGAGGCCCAGAGGGGTACCAGATTCACCTGGTCTAGGTGACATCCAGATGGGGACCAGAGTAACCGTGTCATGGTGAGGCCCAGAGGGGTTCCAGAGTCATCATGTCCAGGTGAGGCTCAGGTGTGGAACAGAGTATCCAGGTCATAATTGTCCACAGGTGAGGACCAGAGTCACCAGATCTTGGAAAGACCCAGTTAGGATCAGAGTTACCACTTCCAGGTGAGGCCAAGAAGATGTCCACAGCAATCAGGTCCAGGTGGGGAACAAAGTCAGGTCTAGGTGATG
This sequence comes from Canis lupus familiaris, assembly GCF_011100685.1. NCBI lineage: Eukaryota > Metazoa > Chordata > Mammalia > Carnivora > Canidae > Canis > Canis lupus. The sequence goes on from NW_023331485.1 coordinate 7,505, forward strand.
CCCAGGTGGTGACCAGATTTATCAGTTCCGGGTGAGGACTAGGTAAGGACCAAATTCACCAGGTCCAAGTGAGGCCCACGTGGGGACCTCTGTCACCAGGCATGGATAAGACCCAGGTGGGAACTCCACTCACCAGGTCAAGATGAGGCCAACCTGCAGGCCAAGCAGAGGAACCGTGTCCCGATGAAACCCAGGTAGGGATCAGAGTTACCAGGTCCAGGTGAGGCAAACCAGCAGGCCATGCAGTGGAACCATTTCCCGATGATGCCCAGTGAGTGACCAGAGTCTCCAGGTCCAAATGAGGCCCAGATGGAGCATATTCACTAGGTCCAGGTGAGGCCCAGTTGAGGACAAAAGTCACCAGATCTGGTTGAGACCTAGAGGGGTACCAGAATCACCTGGTCCAGGTGACATCCAGATGGGGACCAAAGTCACCAGGTCAGGGTGAGGCCCTCAGAGGTTCCAGAGTCATCATGTCCAGGGGAGGCTCAGGTGTGAAACAGAGTAATCAGGTACCAATGATGTCTAAGTGAGGACGAGAGTCACCAGGTCTGGGTGACACACAGATAGGATCAGAGTCACCAGTTCCAAGTGAGGCCAAGAAAGAGTCCACAGCAATCAGGTCCAAGTGGGGAACAAAATCACCAGGACTGGGTGAGGCACAGATGGGGACCAGATTCACCAGGCCCAGGTGAGGCCAAGGTGGTGACCAGAGTCCTCGGGTCTGGGAGAAGACCAGGTAAGGGCCATATTCACCAGATCCAAGAGGCCCACGTGGGGACGTGGTCACCAGGTATGTGTGAGGCCCAGGTGGGAACCCCACTAACCAGGTCCAGGTGAGGCCACCATGCAGGCCCGAGTCACCAGAACAGGTGAGGCCCCAGTAGGACCGGAGTCACCAGGTAAATGTGAGTCTACAAGAACACCACAGTCACCAGGTCTAGGTGTGTTTCATGTGGGAACGAGAGTCACCAGGTCCAGCTGAGACCCAGGTGGGGACCACAGTCACCAGTTCCAGATTGAGGCCTAGGTGGGGGGACCAGATTCATCAGGAGCAGTTGAGGCCAAAGTGTTGAGCAACGTTATCATGTCCAGTAGAGACATAGGTGGGGAACAGAGTAACCATGTCCCATTGATGCCAGTTGGGAAGAGTCACAAGGTCCGGAAGAGGCCTAAGTGAGGAGGAGATTCACCAGGTCCTGTTGAGGCCCATTTGAGGACCAGTGTCCCCAGCTCTGGGTGAGTCCCAGAGGGGGACCAGAGTCACCCGGTTCTGGTGATATCCAGGTGGGGACCAGAGTCACCACGTCAGTGTGAGGCCCAGAGGGGGACGAGAATCCCTAGGTCCAGGTGAGGCCCCAATGTGGACCTGAGAAACCAGTTCCAATGATGCCCATATGAGGACCTGAGTCACCAGGTCCAGGTGAGGTCCCTGGGGAACAAGTTACCTCGTCCAGGTGAGGCCCAGGTGGGACCACACTCACCAGGTCCAGGTGAGGCCAAGTTATATAAGAGAGTATCCAGGTCCCAATGATGCCCAGGTAAGGACCAGAGTCCACAGGTCCAGGAGAGGCCCAAATATGGATCAGAGTCATTGTGTTCTAGGTGAGGCCAGAAGGAGACCACAGGAACCAGGATCAGGAGAGCGCCATATGGGAACCAGAGCCACCAGATCCAGGTGAGGTCCAGGTGGGACCACAGTCACAAGGACCAGTTGAGGCGCAGGTGGCAACAGGATTCACCAAGTCCAGGTGAGGCCCAGGTGGCGACATGTCACCAGATCCAGGTGTGGACCAGCTAAGGACCAGATTCACCAGGCCCAAGTGAAGCCCAAGGGGTGACCAGAGTCACCAGGTAAGGGTGAGGCCCAGAGGGATAACCAGAGTAACCAGTTTAGTTTGAGGACCAGAATGGGACCAGAGGTCCCTGGTCAGAGTGACGCCCTGGTGTGGAATAGATTATCCAGATCCCAATGATGCCTGGGTGAGGACCAGAGTCACTAGGGTCATGCAGGCGCAGATGGGGAACAGAATCACTATTTCCTGGTTAGGCATAGAATAAGACCAGAGTCACCAGAATCAGGTGAGCCCCTTGTGGGAACCAGAGCCACTCAATCCAGCTGAGTCCCACGTCCATGTGAGGCCCACGTGAGGACAAGATTCATCAGGTCGAATTGAGGCATAGCTGGGGACAAGAGTCACCAGGTCTGGGTGCGGCCTAGGTGGGGCATGATTCAGCAGTTTTGAGTTAGGTCAAAGTGGGGATGAGAGACACCAGGTCCAGGAGAGGCGAAACTGAGGACCAGAGGCACCAGATCCAGGTGAGGTCCATGTTGGAAAGAGAGTCACCAGGTCCAGGAGAGGTCCAGGTGGGACCAGAGTCACCAGAATCAGGTGAAGCCCAGGTGGGGACCAGAGTCTGTAGGTCCAGATGAGGCCCTGGTTAGGACCAGAGATACCCGGTACACGTGAGGCCCCGGTGGGGATCAGAGGCAACAGGTCCATGTGAGGCCGGCTTGGAGACCATGGTCAACAAGTCTACTTGTGGCCCAGATGTGGAACAAGGTAAGCAGGTCCAGGTGAGTCCCCGGTGGTGACAAGAGTCACCACGTCCAGGTGAGTCCCAGGTGGGGACCAGGATCACCAGGTACAGGGTAAGCCCTTGAACGAACCAGAGTCAACAGTTCGAGGTCAGGCGCAGGTGGCAACCAGCGTCAGCATTTCCAAGTCAGGCCAAAGTTGGATTCACAGTCACTAGGGCACGGTGAGACCCAGAGGGGGACCAGAGTCTCATGGTGCAGGTGAGGTCCAGTTGTGGAACACAGTCACTGGGTCCCAATTGTGCCCAGTTGAGGACCATGGTCATCAGGGCCAGGTGAGGCCCAGATGGGGACCGGAGTCCCCAAATCCAGGTGAAGCCCAGGTGGGGACCACAGTCACCACATCCAGGGTAGTCTCAGCGGCAGACAAGAATCAGCAAAGTCCAGGTGAGGTGCAGGTTGCAACCACACTCAACAGGTCCCGGTGAGGCCCTGGTGGGGAGCAAGCCACGAGGTGCATGAGAAGCTAGAAACACTGCAGCCACCAGGTCCACATGATGTCCATGTGGGAATGAGAATCACCAGTTACATTGAGGCACAGTTGGGGATCAGACTCACCATGTCCAGGTGAGACCTAGGTGGGAACCAGTGTCACCATGTCCAGGTGTTCCCCAGGTGAAGACCACAGTTAATAGGTCCGGGTGGGTCACTGTTAGTGAACAGTGTAACCATATCCTGATGCTACCCAGGTGGGGATCAGAGACACGAAGGCCTGGTGAAGCCCAGGTGTGACAAGAGACATGAGGTCCAGGTGAGGTCCCGATGGGAACCACAGTACCAGATCAGGTGAGGCCATGCTTAGGTCAGAGTCACCAGTTACAGGTGAGGCCCAGGTTGAGCCAGAGTCACCAGGTACAGAAGAGGTCAAAGTTAGGACTAGAGTTACCAGGATCAGGTCAGTCCCAGTGGGGAATAAAGTAACCATGTCCCGATGATGCCCAGGTAGAACCAGAGTCACCAGGTCCAGATGAGGCGCAGGTGGGGAGCATGTTCACTAGGTCCCGTTGAGGCCCAGTTGAGGACCAGAGACACCAGGTCTAGTTGAGGCATAGAGGGGTATCAGATTCACCTGGTATTGGTGATATCCAGATGGGGACCAGAGTCACCATGTCAGGCTGAGGCCCAGAGGGGATCCAGAGTCATCATGACCAGGTGAGGCTCAGGTGTGGAGCAGAGTATCCAGGTTATAATGGTCCACAGGTGAGGACCACAGTGACCAGATCTGGGTGACGCACAGATAGGATCAGAGTCACCAGTTCCAGGTGAGGCCAAGAAAGAGTCCACAGCAATCAGGTCCAGGTGGGGAACAAAGCCACCAGGACTGGGTAGGCCCAGATGGGGACCAGATTCACCAGGTCCAGGTGAGGTCCAGGTGGTGACCAGAGTCCCCGGGTCTGGCAGAGGACCAGGTAATGACCAGATTCACCAGGTCCAAGTGAGGCCCACGTGAGGACCTGAGTCACCAGGTATGGGTGAGGCCCAGGTGGCAACCGCACTCACCAGGTCCAGGTGAGGCCAGCCTGCAGGCCAGAGTCACCAGATCCAGGTGAGGCCCTAGTGGGGACCGGAGTCAACAGGTAAATGTGAGTCCACAAGAAGACCACAGTGACCAGGTCCAGGTGTGGTTTGTGGGAACGAGAGTCACCAGGTCCAGGTGAGACCCAGGTGGGTACCACAGTCACCAGGTCCAGATTGAGGCTTAGTTGGGGGGACCAGAGTCATCGGGACCAGTTGAGGCCAAAGTGTGTAGCAAAGTTATCATGTCCAGGTGAGGCCCAGGTGGGGAGCAGAGTAACCATATCCCATTGATGCCAGGTGGGAAAAGATACACAGGTCCAGGTGAGGCCTAATTGAGGAGTAGATTCACCTGGTCATGTTCAGGCCAGGTTGAGGACTAGTGTCCCCACCTCCGGGTGAGTCCCAGAGGGGGACCAGAGTCACCCGGTTCTGGTGATATCCAGGTGGGGACCAGAGTCACCACGTCAGGGTGAGGCCCAGTGGGGGACGAGAATCACTAGGTCCAGGTGAGCCCCCGATGTGGAACTGAGAAACCAGGTCCCATGATGCCCATATGAGGACCTGAGTCAACAGGTCCAGGTGAGGTCCCTGTGGGAACCAGTCACCTCGTCCAGGTGAGGCCCAGGTGGGACCACAGTCACCAGGACCAGGTGAGGCCCAGGTATATAAGAGAGCATCCAGGTCCCAATGATGCCCAGGTAAGGACCAGAGTCAACAGGTCCAGGAGAGGTCCAAATATGTATCAGAGTCATTGTGTTCCAGGTGAGGCCAGATGGAGACCACAGGAACCTGGTCCAGGAGAGCCCCATATGGGAACCAGAGCCACCAGATCCAGGTGAGGTCCAGGTGGGACCACAGTCACAGGGTCCAGGTGAGGCGCAGGTGGCAATAGGATTCACCAAGTCCAGGTGAGTCCCAGGTGACGACCAATCACCAGATCCAGGTGCGGATCAGCTAAGGACCAGATTCACCAGGCCCATGTGAATCTCAAGGGGTGACCAGAGAAACCAGGTAACAGTGAGGCCCAGAGGGAGAATCAGACTAACCAGTTTAGTTAGAGGCCGAGAATGGGACCAGAGGTCCCTGGTCAAAGTGAGGCCCAGGTGTGGAATAGAGTATCCAGGTCCCAAAGATGCCTGGGTGAGGACCAGAGTCTCTAGGGCCATGCAGGCCCAGATGGGGAACAGAATCACTAGGTCCTAGTGAGGCTGAGAATAAGACCAGAGTCAGCAGTATCAGGTGAGCCCCTTGTGGGAACCAGAGCCACTCTACCCAGCTGAGTCCCAGGTCCATGTGAGGCCCATGTGAGGACCAGATTCATCAGGTCGAATTGAGGCATAGCTGGGGACAAGAGTCACCAGGTCTGGGTGTGGCGTAGGTGGGGCAAGACTCAGCAGTTCTGAGTTAGGTCAAAGAGGGAACGAGAGACACCAGGTCCAGGGGAGGCCAAACTGAGGAGCAGAGTCACCAAATCCAGGGAAGAACCATGTTGGAAAGAGAGTCACCAGGTCCAGGAGAGGTCCAGGTGGGGACCAGAGTCACCAGATCCAGGTGAAGTCCAGGTGGGGACCAGGGTCACCAGATCCAGATGAGGCCCAGGTGAGGACCAGAGTTACCATGTACACGTGAGGCCCCGGTGGGGATCAGAGGCAACAGGTCCATGTGAGTCCCGCCTGGGGACCATGGTCAACAGGTCTACTTGGGGCACAGGTGTGGAACACAGTAAGCAGGTCCAGGTGAGTCCCCGGTGGTGACAAGAGTCACCACGTCCAGGTGAGGCCCAGGTGAGGACCAGGAACACCAGGAACAGGGGAGGCCCTTGAAAGAATCAGAGTCAATAGCTCGATGTCAGGCGCAGGTGGCAACCAGGGTCAGCAGGTCCAAGTCAGGCCAAATGGGCTTCACAGAAACTAGGGCACGGTGAGACCCAGAGGGGGACCAGAGTCACCTCGTCCAGGTGAGGTCCAGTTTGGAACACAGTCACTGGGTCCCTATTTTTCCCCGTTGAGGACCATGGTCAACAAGGCCAGGTGAGGCCCAGGTGGGGACCGGAGTCCCCAAATCCATGTGAAGCCCAAGTGGGGACCACAGTCACCAGATCAGGGTAGTCTCGGGTGCAGACCAGAATCACCAGGTCCAGGTGAGGTGCAGGTGGCAACCACACTCAACAGGTCCCGGTGAGGCCCTGGTGGGGACCAGAGTCACGAGGTACATGAGAATCTAGAAACACTGCAGCTACCAGGTCCACATCATGTCCATGTGGAAACGAGAATCACCAGTTTCAGTTGAGGACCAGGTGGGGATCCGACTCACCATGTCCAGATGAGACCCAGGTGGGAACCAGTGTCACCATGTCCAGGTGTGCCCCAGGTGAAGACCAGAGTTGATAGGTCCGGCTGGGTCACTGATAGTGAACAGTGTAACCATATCCTGATGTTACCCAGGTGGGTACCAGAGACACCAGGTCCTGGTGAGCCCCAGGTGCGACCAGAGACATGAGGTCCACGTGAGGTCCCGATGGGAACCACAGAGACCAGGTCAGGTGAGGCCATGCTTAGGATCAGAGTCACAGGTTACATGTGAGGCCCAGGTGGAGCCAGAGTCACCTGGTACAAATGAGGCCAAATTCAGGACCAGAGTTACCAGGATCACGTCAGTCCCAGTGGGGAACAGAGTAACCATGTTCCGATGATGCCCAGGTAGACCCAGCGTCACCAGGTCCAGATGAGGCGCAGGTGGGCAGCATATTCACTAGGTCTCGGTGAGGCCCAGTTGAGGACCAGAGTCACCAGGTCTATTTGAGCCCTTGAGGCGTAACAGATTCACCTGGTCTAGGTGACATCCAGATGGGGACCAGAGTCACCATGTCAGGCTGAGGCCCCTAGGGGATCCAGAGTCATCATGTCCAGGTGAGGCTCACGTGTGGAACAGAGTATACAGGTCATAATGGTCCACAGGTTAGGACCAGAGTCACCAGACCTGGGTGATTCCCAGTTAGGATCAGAGTCTCCAGTTCCACGTGAGGCCAAGAAGGAGTCCACAACAATCAGGTCCAGGTGGGGAACAAAGTCACCAGGACTGGGTGAGGCCCAGATGGGGCCAGATACACCAGGTCCAGGTGATTCCCAGGTGGTGACCAGAATTACCTTGTACGGGTGAGGATCAGGTACGGACGAGATTCACCAGGGCATACTGGGGCCCACGTGGGGACCGGTGTCACCATGCATGGGTGAGGCCCTGGTGGCAACCCCACTAACCAGGTCCAGGTGAGGCCAACCTGCAGGCCATGCAGAGGAATCATGTCCCTATGATGCCCAGGTAGGGACCAGAGTTACGAGGTCCAGGTGAGGCCAACCTGCAGGCCATGCAGTGGAACCATGTCCCGATTATGCCCAGTTAGGGACAAGAGACACCAGATCCAAATGAGGCCTAAATGGAGCATATTCACTAGGTTTATATGAGGCCCAGTTGAGGACCAGTGTCACCAGATCTGGTTGAGGCCTAAAGGGGTACAAGAGTCACCTGGTCCAGATGACATCCAGATGGGGACCAGAGTCACCAGGTCAGGGTGAGGACCAGAGAGGTTCCAGAGTCATCATGTCCAGGTGAGGCTCAGGTGTGGAACAGAGTCACCAGGTATCAATGATGCCCAGGTGAGGACCAGAGTCACCAGGTCTGGGTGACGCACAGATAGGATCAGAGTCACCAGTTCCAGGTGAGGCCAAGAAAGTGTCCAGAGCAATCAAGTCCAGGTGGGGAACAAAGTCACCAGGACTGGGTGAGGCTCAGATGGGGACTAGATTCACCAGGTCCACGTGAGGCCCAGGTGGAGACCAGAGTCCCCAGGTCTGGGAGAGAACCAGGTAAGGACCAGATTCACCAGGTCCAAGAGGCCCACGCGCGGACCTGAGTCACCAGGTATGGGTGAGCCCCAGATGGCAACCCCACTCACCAGGTCCAGGTGAGGCCAACTTTTGGCCAGAGTCACTAGATCCAGTTGAGGCCCTAGTGGGGACCGGAATCACCAGGTAAATATGAGTCTACAAGAACACCACAGTCACCAGGTCCAGGTGTTGTTCATGTGGGAACGAGAGTCACCAGGTCCAGGAGAGACCCAGGTGGGGACCACAATCACCTGGTCCAGATTGAGGCCTAGGACGTGGGACCAGAGTCATCAGCACCAGTTGAGGCCAATGTGTGGAGAAAAGTTACCATGTCCAGGTGAGGCCCAGGTGGGGAACAGAGTAACCATGTCCCATTGATGCCAGGTGGGAAAAGAGTCACAAGGTCTAGACGAGGCCAAAGTGAGGAGTAGATTTAATAGGTCCTGTTGAGGCCCTGTTTAGGACCGGTGTCCCCAGCTCCGGGTGAGACCCAGAGAGGGACCAGAGTCACCCGGTTCTGGTGATATCCAGGTGGGGACCAGAGTCACCACGTCAGGGAGAGGCCCAGAGGGGGACGAGAATCACTAGGTCCAGGTGAGGCCCCGATGTGGAACTGAGAAACCAGGTCCCATGATGCTCATATGAGGACCTGAGTCACCAGGTCCAGGTGAGGGCCCTGTGGGAACCAGTCACCTCGTCCAGGTGAGGCCCACGTGGGACCACAGTCACAATGTCCAGGTAAGGCCCAGGTATATAAGAGAGTATCCAGGTCCCAATGATGCCCCGGGAAGGACCAGAGTCAACAGATCCAGAAGAGGCCCAAATATCGATCAGAGTCATTGTTTTCCAAGTGAGGCCAGATGGAGACCAAGGAACCAGGTCGAGGAGAACCCCATATGGGAACCAGAGCCACCAGATCCAGTAAGGTCCAGGTAAGACCACAGTCACAAGGTCCAGGTGAGGCCAAGGTGGCAACAGGATGCACCAAGTCCAGGTGAGGCACAGGTGGCGACCAGTCACAACATCCAGGTGCGGACCAGCTAAGGACCAGATTCACCAGACCCTAGTGAAGCCCAAGGGGTGACCAGAGTCACCAGGTAAGGCTGAGTCCCAGAGAGGAACCAGAGTCACCCGTTCTGGTGATATCCAGCTGGAGACCAGAGTCACCACGTCAGGGTGAGGCCAAGAGGGGGACGAGAATCACTAGGTCCAGGTGAGGCCCCGATGTGGAACTGAGAAACCAGGTCCCATGATGCCCATATGAGGACCTGAGTCACCAGGTCCAGGTGAGGTCCCTGTGGGAACCAGGCACCTCGTCCAAGTGAGGCCCAGGTGGGACCACCGTCAAAAGGTCCAGGTGAGGCCCAGGTATATAAGTGAGTATCCAGGTCCCAATGAGGCCAGGTAAGGATCAGAGACAACAGATCCAAGATAGGCCCAAATATGGATAAGAGTCATTGTGTTCCATGTGAGGCCAGATGGAGACCACAGGAACCAGGTCAGGAGAGCCCAATAGGGAACCAGAGCCACCAGAACCATGTGAGGTCCAGGTGGCAACACAGTCACAAGTTCCAGGTGAGGCGCAATTGGCAACAGGATTCACCAAGACCAGGAGAGGCCCAGGTGGCGACCAGTCACCACATCCAGGTGCGGACCAGCTAAGGTCCAGATTCACCAGGCCCAAGAGAAGCCAAAGGGGTGACCAGAGTCACCAGGTAAGGGTGAGGCCCAGAGGGGGAACCAGAGTAACCAGTTTAGTTTGAGGCCCAGAATGGGACCAGAGGTCCCTGGTCCGAGTGAGGCCCAGGTGTGGAATAGAGTATCCAGGTCCCAATGATGCCTGGGTGAGGAACAGAGTTACTAGGGCCATGCAGGTCTAGATGGGGAACAGAATCACCAGGTCCTGGTGAGGCATAGAATAAGACCACAGTCAGCAGTATCAGGTGAGCCCCTTGTGGAAACCAGAGCCACTCTATCCAGCTGAGTCCCAGGTCCATGTGAGACCCACGTGAGGACCAGATTCATCAGGTCGAATTGAGGCATAGCTGAGGACAAGAGTCACCAGTTCTGGGTGCGGCCTAGTTGGGGCAAGATTCAGCAGTTCTGAGTTAGGTCAAAGTGGGGACAAGAGTCAACAGGTACAGGTGAGACCAAACTGAGGACAAGAGTCACCAGGTCCAGGTGACGTCCAGGTGGGGACCAGTGTCATCAGATCCAGGTGAAGTCCAGGTGGGGCCCAGAGTCACGAGATCCAGGTGAAGTCCAGGTGGGGACCAGGGTCGCTAGGTCGAGATGAGGCCCAGGTGAGGACCAGAGTCACCAGGTACACGTGTGGCCCCGGTGGGGATCAGAGGCAACAGGTCATGTGAGGCCGGCTTAGGGACCATGGTCAACAGGTCTACTTGAGGCCCAGGTGTGGAACACAGTAAGCAGGTCCAGGTGATTCCCCGGTGGTGACAAGTGTCACAACGTCCTGGTTTGGCCCAGGTGGGTACCAGAATCACCAGGTACAGTGGAGGCCCTTGAAAGAACCAGAGTCAACAGTTCGAGGTCACGCGCAGGTGGCAACCTGGGTCAGCACGTCCAAGTCATCCAAAGTGGGGTTCACAGTCACTAGGGCACGTGAGACCCAGAGGGGGACCAGAGTGACCTGGTCCAGGTGAGGTCCAGTTGTGGAACACAGTCACCGGGTCCCAAATTTGCCCAGTTGAGGACCATGGTCAACAGGGCCAGGTGAGGCCCAGATGGGGACCGGAGTCCTGAAATCCAGGTGAATCCCAGGTGGGGACCACAGTCACCAGATCCAGGGTAGTCTCAGGTGCAGACCAGAATCACCAGGTCCAGGTGAGGTGCAAGTGAAACCAAACTCACCAGGACCGGTTGAGGCCCTGGTGGGGATCAGAGTCACGAGGTACATGAGAAGCTAGGAACACTGCAGCCACCAGGTCCACATGATGTCCATGTGGGAACGACAATCACCAGTTACAGGTGAGGACCAGGTGGGGATCCGACTCACCATGTCCAGGTGAGTCCCAGTTGGGAACCAGTTTCACCATGTCCAGGTGTGGCCCATGTGAAGACCAGAGTTAATAGGTCCGGCTTGGTCACTGATAGTGAACAGGGTAACCATATCCTGATGCTACCCAGGTGGGTACCAGAGACACCAGGTCTCGGTGTGGCCCAGGTGGGTCCAGAGACATGAGGTCCAGGTGAGGTCCTGATGGGAACCACAGTCACCAGGTCAGGTGAGGTCTTTCTTAGAATCAGTGTCACCAGATAAAAGTGAGGCCCAAGTGGTGCCAGAGTCACCTGGTACAGACGAGGCCAAAGTCAGGACGAGAGTTACCAGGATCAGGTCAGTCCCAGTGGGGAATAGAGTAAACATGTCCCGATGAAGCCCAGGTAGAACCAAGTCACCAGGTCCAGATGAGGCGCAGGTGGGGAGCATGTTTGCTAGGTCCCACTGAGGCCCAGTTGAGGACCATAGTCACCAGGTCTAGTTGAGGCCTAGAGGGGTACCAGATTCACCTGGTCTAGGTGATATCAGGTGGGGACCAGAGTCACCATGACAGGGTGAGGCCCAGAGGGGATTAAGAGTCATCATGTCCAGGTGAGGCTCAGGTGTGGAACCGAGTATCCAGATCAAAATGCTCCTCAGGTGAGGACCAGAGTCACCAGATCTGGGTGAGGCCCACTTAGGATCAGAGTCACAAATTCCAGTTGAGGCCAAGAAGGATTCCACAGCAATCAGGTCCAGGTGGGCAACAAATTCACCAGGACTAGGTGAGGCCCAGGTGGTGACCAGAGTCCCCGGGTCTGGGAGAGGACCAGGTAAGGACCAGATTCACCAGATCCAAGAGGCCCACGTGGGGACAGAGTCCCCAGGAATGGGTGAGGTCCTGGAGGCAACCCCACTCACCAGGTCCAGTTGAGGCCAGCCTGCAGGCCAGAGTCACCAGATCCATGTGAGGCCCTAGTGGGGACCGGAGTCACCAGGTAAATGTGAGTCTACAAAAACACCACAGTCACCAGGTCCAGGTGTGGTTCATGTGGGAACGAGAGTCACCAGGTCCAGGTGAGACCCAGGTGGGGACCACAGTCACCAGGTCCAGATTGAGGCCGGGGGGGGGACAAGAGTCATCAGGACCAGTTGAGGCCAAAGTGTGGAGCAAAGTTATCATGTCCAGGTGAGGCCCAGGTGGGGAACAGAGTAACCATGTCCCATTGATGCCAGGTGGGAAAAGAGTCACAAGGTCCAGACGAGGCCTAATTGAGGTGTAGATTCACCAGGTCCTGTTTAGGCCCAGTTGAGGACCAGAGTCCCCAGCTCCGGGTGAGTCCCAGAGGTCGACCAGAGTCACCCGGTTCTGATGATATCCAGGTGGGGACCAGAGTCAGCACGTCAGGGTGAGTCCCAAGGTCGGACGAGAATCACTAGGTCCAGGTGAGGCCCCGATGTGGAACTGAGAATCCAGGTCCCATGATGCCCATATGAGGACCTGAGTCAACAGGTCCAGTTGAGGTCCCTGTGGGAACCAGTCACCTCGTCCAGGTGAGGCCCCGGTGGGACCACACTCACCAGGTCCAGGTGAGGCCAAGTTATATAAGAGAGTATCCAGGTCCCAATGATGCCCAGGTAAGGACCAGAGTCAACAGGTCCAGGAGAGGCCCAAATATGGATCAGAGTCATTGTGTTCCAGGTGAGGCCAGATGGAGACCACAGGAACCAGGTCCAGGAGTGCCCCTTATGGGAACCAGATCCGCCAGATCCAGGAGTGGTCCAGGTGGGACCACAGTCACAAGGTCCAGGTAAGGCGCAGGTGGCAACAGGATTCACCAAGTCCAGGTGAGACCCAGGTGGGGACCATTCACCAGATCCAGGTGAGGACCAGCTAAGGACCAGATTCTCCAGGCCCAGTTGAAGCCCAAAGGGTGACAGGAGTCACCAGGTAAGGGTGAGGCCCAGAGGGGGAACCAGAGTAAACACTTTAGTTTGAGGCCCCGAATGGGACCAGAGGTCCCTGGTCAAAGGTAGTCCCAAGTGTGGCATAGAGTATCCAGGTCCCAATGATGCCTGGGTGAGGACCAGAGTCACTAGGGCCATGCAGGCCCAGATAGGGAACAGAATCACTAGGTCCTGGAGATGCATAGAATAAGACCATAGTCACCAGTATCAGGTGAGCCCCTTGTGGGAACCAGAGCCACTCTATCCAGCTGAGTCCCAGGTCCATGTGAGGCCCACGTGAGGACCAGATTCATCAGGTCGAATTGAGGCTTAGCTGGGGACAAGAGTCACCAGGTCTGGGTGCGGCCTAGGTGGGGCAAGATTTAGTAGTTCTGAGTTAGGTCAAAGTGGGCACGAGAGACACCAGGTCCAGCTGAGGCCAAAGGGAGGACCCGAGTCACCAGATACCGGTGAGGTCCATGTTGGAAAGAGAGTCACGAGGTCCAGGAGAGGTCCAGGTGGCGACTAGAGTCACCAGATCCAGGTGAAGTCCAGGTGGGGACCAGAGTCACCAGATCCAGGTGAAGCCCAGGTGGGGAGCAGAGTCACTAGGTCCAGATGAGGCTCAGGTGAGGACCAGAGTTACATGGTACACGTGAGACCCCGATTGGGATCACAGGCAACAGGTCCATGTGAGGCCGGCTTGGGGACATGGTCAACAGGTGTACTTGAGGCCCAGGTGTGGAACACAGTAAGCAGGTCCAGATGAGTCCCCGGTGGTGAGAAGAGTCACCACGTCCAGTTGAGGCCCAAGTGGGGACCAGGATCACCAGGTACAGGAGAGGCCCTTGAAAGAACCAGAGTCAACAGTTCGAGTTCAGGCGCAGGTGGCAAGCAGGGTCAGCAGGTCCAAGTCAAGCCAAACTGGAATTCACAGTCACTAGGGCACGGTGAGACCCAGAGGGGAGCATAGTCACCTGGTCCAGGTGAGGTCCAGTTGTGGAACACAGTCACCAGTTCCCAATTTTTCCCAGTTGAGTACCATGGTCAACAGGGCCAGGTGAGCCCCAGATGGGGGCCGGAGTCCCGAAATCCAGGTGAAGCCCAGGTGGGGACCAGAGTCACCAGATCCAGGGTAGTCTCAGGTGCAAACCAGAATCACCAGGTCCAGGTGTGTTGCAGGTGGCAACCAAATTCACCAGGTCACAGTAAGGCACTGGTGGGGACCAGAGTCACCAGGTACATGAGAAGCTAGAAACACATGGGATCCCTGGGTGGCGCAGCGGTTTGGCGCCTGTCTTTGGTTCAGGGCGCCATCCTGGAGACCCGGGATCGAATCCCACGTCGGACTCCCGGTGCATGGAGCCTGCTTCTCCCTATGCCTGTGTCTCTGCCTCTCTCTCTCTCTGTGACGATCATAAATAAATAAAAATTAAAAAAAAAAGATGCTAGAAACACTGCGGCCAACAGGTCCACATGATCTCCATGTGGGAACGAGAATCACCAGTTACAGGTGAGGACCAGGTGGGGATCCGACTCACCATGTCCAGGTGAGACCCAGGTGGGAATCAGTGTCACCATGTCCAGGTGTGGCCCAGGTAAAGACCAGAGTTAATAGGTCCGGCTGGGTCACTGTTAGTGAACAGTGTAACCATATCCTGATGCTACCCAGGTGGGTAGCAGAGACACCAGGTCTCGGTGAGGCCCAATTGGGACCAGAGACATGAGGTCCAGGTGAGGTCCCGATGGGAACCACAGTCACCACGTCAGGTGAGGCCATGCTTAGGATCAGAGTCACCCGTTACAGGTGAGGCCCAGGTGGAGCCAGAGTCACCTGGTACAGAAGAGGCCAAAGTCAGGACCAGAGTTACCAGGATCAGGTCACTCCAAGTGGGAATAGAGTAACCATGTCCCGATGATGCCCAGGTAGAACTAGAGTCACCAGGCCCAGATGTGGCGCAGGTGGGGAGCATGTTCACTAGGTCCCGTTGAGGCCCGGTTGAGGACCAGAGTCACCAGGTCTAGGTGAGGCCTAGAGGGGTACCAGATTCACCTGGTCTGGTGACATCCAGATGGGGACCAGAGTCCCCATGTCAGGCTGAGGCCCAGAGGGGATCCAGAGTCAAAATATTCAGGTGAGGCTCAGGTGTGGAACAGAGTATCCAGGTCATAATGGTCCACAGGTGAGGACCAGAGTCACCAGATCTGGGTAAGGCCCAGTTAGCATCAGAGTCAGCATTTCGAGGTTAGCCAAGAAGGAGTCCACAGCAATCAGGTCCAGGTGGGGAACAAAGTCACCAGGACTGGGTGAGGCCCAGATGGGGACCAGATTCACCAGGCCCAGGTGATTCCCATGTGGTGACCAGAGTTACCAGTTCCGGGTGATCACCAGGTAAGGACCAGATTCAACAGGTCCAAGTGAGGCCCACGTGGGGACCTGTGTCACGAGGCAAGGGTGAGACCCAGGTGACAAACCCACTCACCAGCTCCAGTTGAAGCCAACCTGCAGGCCATGCAGAGGAACCAGGTCCCAATGATGCCCAGGTGAGGACCTTAGTCACCAGGTCCAGATTGGGGCCTAGGTGGGGGGAACAGATTCATCAGGAGAAGTTGAGGCCAAAGTGTGGAGCAAAGTTATCATATCCAGGTGATGTCTAGGTGGGGAACAGAGTAACCATGTCCCATTGATGTCAGGTGGGAAAAGAGTCACAAGGTACAGATGAGGCCTAAGTGAGGACTAGATACACCAGGTCCTGTTGAGGCCCAGTTGAGCCCCAGTGTCCCCAGCTCTGGGTGAGTCCCAGAGGGGGACCAGAGTCACCCGGTTCTGGTGATATCCAGGTGGGGACAAGACTCACCACGTCAGCGTGAGGCCCAGAGGGGGACGAGAATCACTAGTTTCAGGTGAGGCCTCGATTTGGAACTGAGAAAAAAGGTCCCATAATGCCCAAATGAGGACCTGAATCACCAGGTCCAGGTGAAGCTCAGGTGGGGACCAGACTCACTAGTTCCAGATGAGGCCCAGGTGAGGACCAGAGTTACCAGGTACAAGTGAGGCCCCGGTGGGGATCACAGGCAACAGGTCCATGTGAGGCCAGCTTGGGGACTATGGTCAACAGGTCTACTTGAGGCCAGGTGTGGAACACCGTAAACAGGTCCAGGTGAGTCCCTGGTTGTGACAAGTGTCACCACGTCCAGATGAGGCCCAGTTGGGGACAAGGTTCACCAGGTCAAGGGGAGGCCGTTGAAATAACCAGAGTGAACAGTTCGAGGTCAGGCGCAGGTTTCAACCAGGGTCAGCAGTTCCAAGTCAGGCCAAAGGGGGTTCACAGCCACTAGGGCACGGTGAGACCCAGAGGGGGACCAGAGTCAACTGGTCCAGGTGAGGTCCAGTTGTGGAACACAGTCACCGGGTCCCAATTTTACCCAGTTGAAGACTATGGTCAACAGGGCCAGGTGAGACCCAGATGGGGATCGGAGTCCCCAAATCCAGGTGAAGCCAAGGTGGGGACCACAGTCACCAGCTCCAGGGTAGTCTCAGGTGCCGACCAGAATCAACAGGTCCACGTGAGGCAACCACACACACCAGGTCCCGGTGAGGCCCTGGTGGGGACCAGAGTCACGAGGTACATGAGAAGCTAGAAACACTGCAGCCACCAGGTGAACATCATGTCCATGCTGGAATGAGAATCACCAGTTACATGTGAGGACCAGGTGGGGATCCGACTCACCATCTCCAGGTGAGACCCAGGTTGGAACCAGTGTCACCATGTCCAGGTGTGGCCCAGGTGAAGACCAGAGTTAATAGGTCTGGCTGGGTCACTATTAGTGAACAGTGTAACCAAATCCTGATGCTACCCAGGTGGGTACCAGAGATACCATGTCCTGGTGTGGCCCAGGTGGGACCAGAGACACGAGGTCCAAGTGAGGTCCCGATGGGAACCACAGTCACCAGGTTTGGTGAGGCCATACTTAGGATCAGAGTCACCAGTTACAGTTGAGGCCCAGGTGGAGCCAGAGTCACCTGGTACAGAAGAGGCCAAAGTCAGGACCAGAGTTACCAGGATCAGGTATCCCAGTGTGGAATAGAGTAACCATGTCCCGATGATGCCCAGGTAGAACCAGAGTTACCAGGTCCAGATGAGGTGCAGGTGGAGAGCATATTCACTAGGTCCCGGTTAGGCCAAGTTGAGGACCAGAGTCACCAGGTCTAGTTGAGGCCTAGAGGGGTACCAGATTCTCCTGGTCTAGGTGACATCCAGATGGGGACCAGAGTCTCCATGTCAGGCTGAGGCCCAGAGGGGATCCAGAGTCATCAAGTCCAGGTGAGGCTCACGTGTGGAACAGAGTATCCAGGTCATAATGGTCCACAGGTGAGGACCAGAGTCACCAGATCCGGGTGAGGCCCAGTTAGGATCAGAGTCACTAGTTCCAGGTGAGGGCCAAGAAGGAGTACACAGCAATCAGGTCCAGGTGGGAACAAAGTCACCTAGACTGGATGAGGCCCAATGGGGAACAGAATCTCAATGTCCAGGTGATTCCCAGGTGATGACCAAAGTTACAGGTTCCGGGTGAGGACAAGGGAAGGACCAGATTCACCAGGTCCACGTGAGGCCCACGTTGGGACCTGTGTCACCAGGCATGGGTGAGTCTCAGGTGACAACCCCACTCACTAGGTCCAAGTGAGGCCAATCTGCAGACCATGCCGAGGAACCATGTCCTGATGATGCCCAGATGGGGTCTAGAGTTATCAGGTCCAGGTGAGGCACACCTGCAGGCCATGCAGTGGAACCATGTCCCGGTAATGCCGAGGTAGGGATCAGAATCACCATGTCCAAATGAGGCCCAGATGGAGCATATTCACTAGGTCTACGTGAGGCCCAGTTGAGGACCAGAGTCACCAGATCTGGTTGAGCCCTATAAGGGTACCAGAATCACCTGGTTCAGGTGACATCGAGATGGGGACCAGAGTCACCAGGTCAGGGTGAAGCCCAGAGAGGTTCCAGAGTCATCATGTCCAAGTGAGGCTCAGATGTGGAACAGACTCACCAGGTATCAATGATGCCCAGTTGAGGACCAGATTCACCAGGTCTGGGTGACGCGCAGATTAGATCAGAGTCACCAGTTCCAGGTGAGGCCAAGAAGGAGTCCACAGCAATCAGGTCCAGGTTCGGAACAATATCACCAGGACTGGGTGAGGCCCAGATGGTGACCAGATTCACCAGGTCCAGGTGAGGCCCAGGTGGTGACCAGAGTACCCGGGTCTAGGAGAGGACCAGGTAAGGACCAGATTCACCAGGTAGAAGAGGCCCACGTGGGGACCTGAGTCACCAGGTATGGGTGAGGCCCAGGTGGCAACCCCACTCACCAGGTCCAGGTGAGGCAAACCTGCAGGCCAAAGTCACCAGATCCACGTGAGGCCCTACCGGGGACCAGAGTCACCATGTAAATGTGAGTCTACAGAACACCACTGTCACCAGGGCCAGGTGTGGTTCATGTGGGAACGATAGTCACCAGGTCCAGGTGAGACCCAGGTGGGGACCACAGTCATCAGGTCCAGATTGAGGCCCAGGTGGGGGGACAAGAGTCATCAGTACCAGTTGAGGCCAAAGTGTGGAGCAAAGTTATCATGTCCAGGTGAGGCCCAGGTGGGGAACAGAGTAACCATGTCCCATTGTTGCCAGGTGGGAAAAGAGTCACAAGGTCCAGACGAGGCCTAAGTTAGGAGTAGATTCACCAGGTCCTGTTGAGGCCGAGTTGAGGACCAGTGACCCCAGCTCCGGGTGAGTCCGGAGGGGGACCAGAGGCACCCGGTTCTGGTGATATCCAGGTGGGGACCACAGTCACCATGTCAGGGTGATGCGCAGAGGGGGACGAGAATCACTAGGTCCAGGTGAGGCCCCGATGTGGAACTGAGAAACCAGGTCTCATGATGCCAATATGAGGACCTGAATCACCAGGTCCAGGTGAGGTCCTTGTGGGAACCAGTCACCTCGACCAGGTGAGGCACAGGTGGGACAACAGTCACCAGGTCCAGGTGAGGCCCAGGTATATAAGAGAGAATCCAGGTCCCAATAATGCCCAGGTAAAGACCTGAGTCAACAGGTCCAGGAGAGGCCCAAATATGGATGAGAGTAATTGTGTTCCATGTGAGGCAAGATGGAGACCACAGGAACCATGTCAAGGAGAGCCCCATATGGGAACCAGAGCCAAGAGATCCAGGTGAGGTCCAGGTGGGACCACAGTCACAAGGTCCAGTTGAGGCACAGGTGGCCACAGGATTCACCAAGTCCAGGTGAGGCCCAGGTGGCGACCAGTCACCAGATCCAGGTGAGGACAAGCTAAAGACCAGATTCACCAGGCCCAAGTCAATCCCAAGGGGTGACCAGAGTCACCAGGTAAGGTTGAGGCCCAGAGGGGAAACCAGAGGAAGCAGTTTAGTTTGAGGCCCAGAATGGGATCAGAATTCCCTTGGCAGTGTGAGGCCCAGGTGTGGAATAGAGTATCCAGGTCCCAAAAATGCCTGGGTGAGAACCAGAGTCACAAGGGCCATGCAGGCCCAGATGGGGAACAGAATCACGATGTCCTGGTGAGGCATAGAATAAGACCACAGTCACCAATATCAGGTGAGCCCCATGTGGGATCCAGAGCCACTCTATCCAGCTGGGTCCCAGGTCCATGTGAGGCCCACGTGAGGACCAGATTCATCAGGTCGAATTGAGGCATAGCTGGGGACAAGAGTCACCAGGTCTGGGTGCGGCCTAGGTGGGGCAAGATTCAGCAGTTCTGAGTTAGGTCAAGGTGGGGACGAGAGACACCAGGTCCAGGTGAGGCCAAACTGAGGACCAGAGTCACCAGATCCAGGTGAGGTCCATGTTGGAAAGAGAGTCACCAGGTCCAGGAGAGGTCCAGGTGGAGTCCAGAGTCACCAGATCCAGGTGAATTCCAGGTGGGGACCAGAGTCACCAGATCCAGGTGAAGCCCAGGTTGGGACCAGTCAGTAGGTCCAGATGAAGCCTAGGTGAGGGCCAGAGTTACCAGGTACACGTGAGGCCCCGGTGGGGATAGAAGGCAACAGGTCCATGTGAGGCGGGCTTGGGGACCATGGTCAACAAGTCTACATTAGGCCCAGGTGTGGAACACAGTAACCAGGTCCAAGTGAGCCCCGGTGGTGACAAGAGTCACCACGTCCAGGTGAGGCCCAAGTGGGGACCATGATCACCAGGTACAGGGGAGGCCCTTGAAAGAACCAGAGTCAACTGTTCGAGGTCAGTCGCAGGTGGCAACTGGGGTCAGCAGGTCCATGTCAGGCCAAAGTGGGGTTGACAGTCACTAGGGCACGTTGAGACCCAGAGGGAGACCAGAGTCACCTGGTCCAGGTGAGGTCCAGTTGTGGAACACAGTCTCTGGGTCCCAATTTTGCCCAGTTGAGGACCATGTTCAACAGGGCCAGGTGAGGCCCAGATGGGGACTGGAGTCCCCAAATCCAGGTGAAGCCAAGGTGGGGACCACAGTCACCAGCTCCAGGTTTGTCTCAGGTGCAGACCAGAATCACCAGGTCCAGGTGAGGTGCAGGTGGCAACCACACTCACCAGGTCCCTGTGAGGCCCTGGTGGGGACCAGAGTCACGAGGTACATGAGAAGCTAGAAACACTGCAGCCACCAGGTCCACATGATGTCCATGTGGGGACGAGAATCACCAGTTACAGGTGAGGCCCAGGTGGGGATCCGACTCACCATGTCAAGGTGAGATCCAGGTGGGAACCAGTGTCACCATGTCCAGGAGTGGCCCGGGTGAAGACCAGAGTTGATAGGTCCGGCTGGGTCACTGTTAGTGTACAATATAACCATATCCTGATGCTACCCAGGTGGGTACCAGAGACACCAGGACCTGGTGAGCCCCAGGTGGGACCAGAGACATGAGGTCCAGGTGAGGTCCCGATGGGAACCACAGTCACCAGGTCAGGTGAGGCCATGCTTAGGATCAGAGTCACCAGTTACAGGTGTGACCCAGGTGGAGCCAGAGTCACTGGTACAGAAGAGGCCAAAGTCAGGACCAGAGTTCCCAGGATCAGGTCAGTTTGAATGTGAAATAGAGTAACCATGTCCCGATGATGCCCAGGTAGAACCAGAGTCATCAGGTCCACATGGGGCACAGGTGGGGAGCATGATCACTAGGTCCCAGTGAGGCCCAGGTGAGGACCAGGGTCACCAGGTCTGGTTGAGGCCTAGAGGGGTACCAGAAAAACCTGGTCCAGGTGACATCCAGATGGGGACCAGAGTCACCATGTCAGGGTGAGGCCCAGAAAGGTTCCAGAGTCATCATGTCCAGGTGAGGCTCAGGTGTGGAACAGATTCACCAGGTACCAATGATGCCCAGGTGAGGACCAGAGTCACCAGGTCTGGGTGACACGCAGATAGGATCAGAGTCACCAGTTCCAGGTGAGGCCAAGAAAGAGTCCACAGCAATCAGGTCCAGGTGGGGAACAAAGCCCCGAGGACTGGGTGAGGCCCAGATGGGGAGCTGATTCACCAGGTCCAGGTGATTCCCAGGTGGTGAACAGAGTTACGAGTTCCGGGTGAGGACCAGGGAAGGACCAGATTCACCAGGTCCAAGTGAGGCCCACGTGGGGACCTGTGTCACCAGGCATGTGTGAGGCCCAAGTGACAACCCCTCTCACCAGGTCCAGGTGAGGCCAACATGCAGGCCATGCAGAGGAACCATGTCCCGCTGATGCCAAGGTAGGGACTAGAGTTCTCAGATCCAGGTGAGGCCAACCTGCAGGCCATGCAGTGGAACATGTCCCGATGATGCCCAGGTAGGAACCAGATTTACCAGGTTCAGGTGAGGCCAACCTGCAGTCCATGCAATGGAACCATGTCCCGATGATGCCCAGGTAGGGATCAGAGTCACCAGGTCCAAATGAGGCCCAGATGGAGCATATTCACTAGGTGCAGGTGAGGCCCAGTTGCGGATCACAGTCACTAGATATGGTTGAGTCCTAGAGGGGTACCAGAATCACCTGGTGCAGGTGACATCGAGATGGGGACCAGAGTAACCAGGTCAGGGAGAGGCCCTGAGAGGTTCCAGAGTCATCATGTCCAGGTGAGACTCAGGTGAGGAACAGAGTCACCAGGTACCAATGATGCCCAGTTGAGGACCAGACTCACCAGATCTGGGTGACGTGCAGATACGATCAGAGTCAGCAGTTCCAGGTGAGGCCAAGAAGGATACCACAACAATCAGGTCCAGGTGGCGAACAAATTCGCCAGGAATGGGTGAGGCCCAGATGGGGACCAGATTCACCAGGTCCAGGTGAGGCCCAGGTGGTGAGCAGAGTCCCCGGGTCTGGGAGAGGACCAGGTAAGGACCAGATTAACAGATCAAAGAGGCCCACGTGGGGACCTGAGTCACCAGGTTTGGGTGAGGCCTAGAGGGGTACCAGATTCACCTGGTCTAGGTGACATCCAGATGGGATGAGCGTAACCATGTCAGGGCGAGGCCCAGAGGGGATCCAGAGTCATCATGTCCAGGTGAGGCTCAGGTGAGGAACAGAGTATCCAGGTCCTAATGGTCCACAGGTGAGGACCAGAGTCACCATATCTGGGAGAGGCCCAGTTAGGATCAGAGTTACCACTTCCAGGTGAGGCCAAGAAGGTGTCCACAGTAATCAGGTCCAGGTGGGGAACAAAGTCACCAGGACTAGGTGATGCCCAGGTGGTGACCAGATTTACCAGTTCCGGGTGAGGACTAGGTAAGGACCACATTCACCAGGTCCTAGTGAGGCCCACGTGGGGACCTGTGTCACCAGGCTTGGGTAAGAACCAGGTGGGGACCCCACTCACCAGGTCAAGATGAGGCCAACCTGAAGGCCATGCAGAGGAAACATGTCTCGATGATGCCCAGGTAGGGACCAGAGTTGCCAGGTCCAGGTGAGGCCAACCACCAGGCCATGCAGTGGATCCATTTCCCGATGATGCCCAGTGAGTGACCAGAGTCACCAGGTCCAAATGAGGCCCAGATGGAGCATATTCACTAGGTCCAGATGTGGCCCAGTTGAGGACAATAGTCACCAGATCTGGTTGAGACCTAGAGGGGTACCAGAATCACCTGGTGCAGGTGACATCCAGATGGGGACCAGATCACCAGGTTTAGGTGAGGCCCAGGTGGCGACCCCACTCACCAGGTCCAAGTGAGGCCAACCTGCAGGCCAAAGTCACCAGATCCAGGTGAGGCACTAGTGGGGACCGGAGTCACCAGGTAAATGTGAGGCTACAAGTACACCACAGTAACCAGGTCCAGGTGTGCTTCATATGGGAATGAGAGTCACCAGGTCCAGGTGAGACCCAGGTGGGGACGACAGTCTCCAGGTCCAGATTGAGGCCTCGGATGGGGCCAGGGTCATCGGGACCAGTTGAGGCCAAAGTGCGGAGCAAAGTTATCATGTCCATGTGAGGCCCAGGTGGGGAACAGAGTAACCATGTCCAATTGATGCCAGGTGGGAAAAGAGTCACAAGGTCCAGACGAGGCCTAAGTGAGGAGTAGATTCACCAGGTCCTGTTGAGGCCGAGTTGAGGACCAGTGACCCCAGCTCCGGGTGAGTCCAGAGGGGGACCAGAGTCACCCGGTTCTGGTGATATCCGGGGGGGGATTAGAGTCAGCACGTCAGGGTGAGGCCCAGAGAGGGACGAGAATAACTAGGTCCAGGTGAGGCCTCGATGTGGAACTGAGAAACCAGGTCCCATGATGTCCATATGAGGACCTGAGTCACCAGGTCCAGTTGAGGTCCCTGTGGGAACCAGTCACCTCGTCCAGGTGAGGCCCAGGTGGGATCACAGTCACCAGGTCCAGGTGAGGCCCAGGTATATAAGAGAGTATCCAGGTCCCAATGATGCCTAGGTAAGGACCAGAGTCAACAGGTCCATGAGAGGCCCAAATATGTATCAGAGTCATTGTGTTCCAGGTGAGGCCAGATGGAGACCACAGGAACCAGGTCCAGGAGAGCCCCATATGGGAACCAGAGCCACCAGATCCAGGTGAGGTCGAGGTGGGACCACAGTCACAAGGTCCAGGTGAGACGCAGGTGGCAACAGGATTCACCAAGTCCAGGTGAGACCCAGGTGGCGACCAGTCACCAATTCCAGGTGTGGTCCAGCTAAGGACCAGATTCACCAGGCCCAAGTGAAGCCCAAGGGGTGACCAGAGTCACCAGGTAAGGGTGAGGCCCAGAGGGGGAACCAGAGTAACCAGTTTAGTTTGAGGCCCAGAATGGGACCAGAGGTCCCTGGTCAAAGTGAGGCCCAGGTGTGGAATATAGTTTACAGGTCCCAGTGATGCCTGGGTGAGGACCAGAGTAACTAGGGCCATGCAGGCCCAGTTGGGGAACAGAATCACTAGGTCCTGGTGAGGCATAGATAAGACCACAGTCACCAGTATCAGGTGAGCCCCTTGTGGGAACCAGAGCCACTCTATTCAGCTGAGTACAAGGTCCATGTGAGGACCACGTGAGGACCAGATTCATCAGGTCGAATTGAGGCATAGCTGGGGACAAGAGTCACCAGGTGTGGGTGCGGCCTAGGTTGGGCAAGATTCAGCAGTTCTGAGTTAGTTCAAAGTGGGGACGAGAGACACCAGGTCCAGGTGAGGCCAAACTGAGTACTAGATTCACCACATCCAGGTGAGGTCCATGTTGGAAAGAGAGTCACCAGGTCCAGAAGAGGTCCAGGTGGGGACCAGAGTCACCAGATCCAGGTGAAGTCCAGGTGGGGACCAGAGTCACCAGATCGAGGTGAAGCCCAGGTGGGGACCAGAGTCACTAGGAGCAGATGAGGCCCAGGTGATGAACAGAGTTACCAGGTACACGTGAGGATCCGGTGGGGATCAGAGGCAACAGGTCCACGTGAGGCCGGCTTGGGGATCATAGTCCACATGTCCACTTGAGACCCAGGTGTGGAACACAGTAAGCAGGTCCAGGTTAGTCCCCCGTGGTGACAAGAGTCACCACGTCCAGGTGAGGCCCAGGTGGTGACCAGGATCACCAGGTACAGGGGAGGCCCTTGAAAGAACCAGAGTCAACAGGTCGAGTTCAGGCGCAGGTGGCAACCAGGGTCAGCAGGTCCAAGTCAAGCCAAAGGGGACTTCACAGTCCCTAGGGCACGGTGAGACCCAGAGTGGGAGCATAGTCACCTGGTCCAGGTGAGGTCCAGTTGTGGAACACAGTCACCAGGTCGCAATGTTGCCCAGTTGAGGACCATGGTCAACAGGGCCAGGTGAGGCCCAGATGGGGACCGGAGTCCCGAAATCCAGTTGAAGCCCAGGTGGGGACCATAGTCACCAGATCCAGGGTAGTCTCACTTGCAGACCAGAATCACCAGGTTCAGGTGAGGTGCAGGTGTAAACCACACTCACCAGGAACCGGTGGACCCTGGTGAGGACAAGAGTCATGAGGTACATGCAAACCTTGAAACACTGCAGCTACCAGGTCCACATGATGTTCATGTGGGAACGAGAATCACCAGTTACAGGTGAGGACCAGGTGGTGATCCGACTCACCATGTCTAGGTGAGACCCAGGTTGGAACCAGTGTCACCATGTCCAGGTGTGGCCCAGGTGAAGACCGGAGTTAATAGGTCTGGCTGGGTCACTATTAGTGAACAGTGTAACCATATCCTGATGCTACCCAGGTGGGTACCGGAGATACCATGTCCTGGTGTGGCCCAGGTGGGACCAGAGAAACGAGGTCCAGGTGAGGTCCCGATGGGAACCACAGTCACCAGGTCTGATGAGGCCATACTTAGGATCAGAGTCACCAGTTACTGTTGAGGCCCCGGTGGAGCCAGAGTCACCTGGTACAGAAGAGGCCAAAGTCAGGACCAGAGTTACCAGGATCAGGTACCCCTGTGAGGAATAGAGTAACCATGTCCCGATGATGCCCAGGTAGAACCAGAGTTACCAGGTCCAGATGAGGTGCAGGTGGGGAGCATATTCACTAGGTCCCGGTTAGGCCAATTTGAGGACCAGAGTCACCAGGTCTAGTTGAGGGCTAGAGGGGTACCAGATTCACCTGGTCTTGGTGACATCCAGATGGGGACCAGAGTCACCATGTCAGTCTGAGGCCCAGAGGGGATCCAGAGTCATCAAATCCAGGTGAGGCTCACGTGTGGAGCAGAGTATCCAGGTCATAATGGTTCACAGGTGAGGACCAGAGTCACCATATCTGGGTGGGGCCCAGTTAGGATCAGAGTCACCAGTTCCAGGTGAGGCCAAGAAAGAGTCCACAGGAATCAGGTCCAGGTGGGGAACAATGTCACCAGGACTGGATGACTCCCAGATGGGGACCAGAAACACCAGGCCCAGGTGATTCCCAGGTGGTTACCAGAGTTACGTGTTCCCGGTGAGAACAAGGTAAGGACCAGATTCCCCAGGTCCAAGTGAGGCCCACGTGGGGACCTGTGTCACCAGGTATGGGTGAGGCACAGGTGACTACCCCACTCACCAGGTCCAGGTGATGCCAACCTGCAGGCCATGCAGAGGAACCATGTCCCCTTGATGCCCAGGTAGGGTCTAGAGTTACGAGGTCCAGGTGATGCCAACCTGCAGGCCATGTGTGGAAACATGTCCCGATGATGCCCAGGTAGGGACCAGAGTCACCAGGTCCAAATGAGGCCCAGATGGAGCATATTCACTAGGTCCAGGTGAGGCCGAGTTGAGGACCAGAGTCACCAGATCTGGTTGAGGCCTAGAGGGGTACCAGAATCCCCTGGTCCAGGTGACATCCAGATGGGGACGAGAGTCACTAGGTCAGGGTGAGGCCCAGAGAGGTTCCAGAGTCATTATGTCCAGGTGAGGCTCAGCTGTGGAACAGAGTCACCAGGTACCAATGATGCCCAGGTGAGGACTAGAGTCACCAGATCTGGGTGATGCGCAGATAGATTAGAGTCACCAGTTCCAGGTGAGGCCAAGAAAGTGTCCACAGCAATCAGGTCCAGGTGGTGAACAAAGTCACCATGACTGGCTGAGGCCCAGATGGGCACCAGTTTCACCAGGTCCAGGTAAGGTCCAGGTGGTGACCAGAGTCCCCGCGTCTGGCAGAGGACCAGGTAAGGACCAGATTCACCAGGTCCAAGTGAGGCCCACGTGAGGACCTGAGTCACCAGGTATGGGTGAGGCCCAGGTGGCAACCCCACTCACCAGGTCCAGGTGAGGCCAACCTGCAGGCCATAGTCACCAGATCCAGGTGAGGCCCTAGTGGGGACCGGAGTCACCAGGTAAATGTGAGTCTACAAGAACAACACAGTCACCAGGTCCAGGTGTGGTTCATGTGGGAACGAGAGTCACCAGGTCCAGGTGAGATCCAGGTGGGGACCACAGTCACCGGGTCCAGATTGAGGCCTAGGTTGAGGGACCAGAGTCATCTGGACCAGTTGAGGCAAAAGTGTGGAGCAAAGTTATCATGTCTAGGTGAGGCCCAGGTGGGGAACAGAGTAACCATGTCCCGTTGATGCCAGGTGGGAAAAGAGTCACAAGGTTCAGACGAGACCTAAGTGAGGAATAGATTCAACAGGTACTGTTGAGATCCAGTTGAGGACCAGTGTCCCCAACTCTGGGTTAGTCCCAGAGGGGGACCAGAGTCACCCGGTTCTGGTGATATCCAGATGGGGACCAGAGTCACCACGTCAGGGTGAGGCCCAGAGTGGGACAAGAGTCACTAGGCCCAGGTGAGGCCCCGATGTGGAACTGAGAAACCAGGTCCCATGATGCCCATATGAGGACCTGAGTCAACAGGTCCAGGTGAGGTCCCTGTGGGAACCCGTCACCTCGTCCAGGTGAGGCCCAAGTGGGACCACCGTCACCAGGTCCAGGTGAGGCCGAAGTATATAAGAGAGTATCCATGTCCCAATGATGCCCAGGTAAGGACCAGAGTCAACAGGCCCAGGAGAGGCCCAAATATGGATCAGAGTCATTGTGATCCAGGTGAGTCCAGATGGAGACCACAGGAACCAGGTCCAGGGGAGCCCCATATGGGAACCAGAGCAACCATATCCAGGTGATGTCCAGGTGGGACCACAGTTACAAGGACCAGGTGAGGCGCAGGTGGCAACAGGATTCACCAAGTCCAGGTGAGGCCCAGTTGGCGACCAGTCACCATCCAGGTGCGGACCTGCTAAGGACCAGATTCACCAGGTCCAGGTGAAGCCCAAGTGGTGACTAGAGTCACCAGGTAAGGGTGAGGTTCAGAGGGGGAACCAGAGTAACCAGTTTAGTTTGAGGCCCAGAATGGGACCAGCGGTCCCTGGTCAAAGTGAGGTCCAGGTGTGGAATAGAGTATCCAGGTCCCAATGATGCCTGGGTGAGGACCAGAGTCACTAAGGCCATGCAGACCCAGATGGGGAACAGAATCACTAGGTCCTGGTGAGGCATACAATAAGACCACAATCAGCAGTATCAGGTGAGCCCCTTGTGGGAACCAGAGCTACTCTTTCCAGCTGAGTCCCAGGTACAAGTTAGGTCCACGTGAGGACCAGATTCATCAGGTCGAATTGAGGAATAGCTAGGGACAAGAGTCACCAGGTCTGGGTGCGTAATAGGTGGGGCAAGATTCAGCAGTTCTGAGTTAGGTCAAAGTGGGCAAAGAGACACCAAGTCAAGGAGACGTCCAGATTGGGACCAGAGTCACCAGATCCAGGTGAAGTCCAGATGGGGACCAGAGTCTCCAGATCCAGGTGAAGCCCAGGTGGAGACCAGAGTCTCTAGGTCCAGATGAGGCCCAGGTGAGGACCAGAGTTACAAGGTACACGTGAGACCCCGGTGGGTATCAGAGGCAACAGGTCCATGTGAGGCCGGCTTGGGGACCATGGTCAACAGGTCTACTTGAGGCCCAGGTGTGGAACACAGTAAGCAGGTCCAGGTGAGTCCCCAGTGGTGACAAGGGTCACCACGTCCAAGTGAGGGCCAGGTTCGGACCAGGATCACCAAGTACAGGGGAAGCCCTTGAAAGAACCAATGTCAACAGTTAGAGGTCAGGCGCAGGTTTGAACCAGGGTCAGCAGGTCTAAGTCAGGGGAAAGTGGGGTTCACAGTCACTAGGGCATGGTGAGACCCAGAGGGGCACCAGAGTCACGTGGTCCAGGTAAGGTCCAGTTGTGGAACAGAGTCACCGCGTCCAATTTTGTCCAGTTCAGGACCATGGTCAATAGGGCAAGGTGAGGCCCAGATGGGGACCGGAGTCACCAAATCCAGGTGAAGCCCAGGTGGGGACCACAGTCACCAGATCTAGGGTAGTCTCAGGTGCAGGCCAAAATCACCAGGACCAAGTGAGGTGCAGGTGTCAACCACACACACCAGGTCCCGGTGAGGCCCTGGTGGGGAGCAGAGTCACAAGGTACATGACAAACTAGAAACACCGCAGCCACCAGGTCCACATGTTGTCCATGTGGGATCGAGAATCAACAGTTATAGGTTAGGATCAGGTGGGTATCTGACTCACCATTTCCAGGTGAGACCCAGGTGGGAACGAGTGTCACCATGCCAAGGTTTGGCCAGGTGAAGATCAGAGTTATTAGGTCCGGCTGGGTCACAGTTAGTGAACAGTGTAAACATATCCTGATGCTACCCAGGTGGGTACCAGAGACACCAGGTCCTGGTGAGGCCCAGGTGGGACCAGAGACATGAGGTCCAGGTGAGGTCCCGATGGGAACCACAGTCACCAGATCAGGAGAGGCCATGCTTTGGATCAGAGTCACCAGTTACAGGTGAGGCCCAGGTGGAGCCAGAGTCGCCTGGTACAGAAGAGGCCAAAGTCAGGACCAGAGATACCAGGATCAGGTCAGTCCCAGTGGGGAACAGAGTAACCATGTCCCGATGATGCCCTGGTAGACCCAGTGTCACCAGGTCCAGATGAGGCGCTGGTGGGGAGCATATTCTCTAGGTCCCGGTGAGGCCCAGTTGAGGACCAGTGTCACCGGGTCTATTTGAGCCCTAGAGGGATAAAAGATTCACCTGGTCTAGGTGACATCCAGATGGGCACCAGAGTCACCATGTCAGGGTGAGGCCCAGAGGTTCCAGAGTCATCATGTCCAGGTGAGCCTAAGGTGTGGAACACAGTCACCAGGTACCAATAATGCCCAGGTGAGGACCAGAGTCACCAGGTCTGGGAGACGCGCAGATAGGATCAGATTCACCAGTTCCTGGTGAGGCCAAGAAAGAGTCCACAGCAATCAGATCCAGGTGGGGAACAAAGTCACCAGGCCTGGGTGAGGCCCAGATGGGGACCAGATTCACCAGGTCCAGGTGAGGCCCAGGTGGTGACCAGAGTCCCCGGGTCTGGGAGAGGACCAGGTAAGGACCAGATTCACCAGGTCCAAGAGGCCCACGTGGGGACTGAGTCACCAGGTATGGGTGAGGCCCAGGTGGCAACCCCACTCACCAGGTCCAGGTGAGGCCAACCTGCCGGCCAGAGTCACCAGATCCAGGTGAGGCCCTAATGGGGACCGGAGTCACCAGGTAAATGTGAGTCTACAAGATCACCACAGTCACCAGGTCCAGGTGTGGTTCATGTGGGAACGAGAGTCCCCTGGTCCAGGTGAGACCCAGTTTGGGACCACAGTCACCAGGGCCAGATTGAGGCCTAGGTGGGGGGACCCGATTCATCAGGATCAGTTGAGGCCAAAGTGTGGAGCAAAGTTATCATGTCCAGGTGAGGCCCAAGTAGGGAACAGAGTAACCATGTCCCATTGATGCCAGGTGGGAAAAGAGTCACAAGGTCCAGATGAGGCCTAAGTGAGGAGTAGATTCACCAGGTCCTGTTAACGCCCAGGTGAGGACCAGTGTCCCAGCTCCGGGTGAGTCCCAGAGGGGGACCAGAGTCACCCGGTTCTGGTGACGTCCAGGTGGGGACCAGAGTCACCACGTCAGGGTGAGGCCCAGAGGGAGACGAGAATCACTAGGTCCAGGTGAGGCCCCGGTGTGGAACTGAGAAACCTGGTCCCATGATGCCCATATGAGGACCTGAGTCACCAGGTCCAGTTGAGGGTCCTGTGGGAACCAGTCACCTCGTCCAGGTGAGGCCCAGGTGGGACCAGAGTCACCAGGTCCAGGTGAGGCCCAAGTATATAAGAGAGTATCCAGCTCCCAATGATTTCCAGGTAAGGACCAGAGTCAACAGGTCCAGGAGACGCCCAAATATGTATCAGAGTCATTGTGTTACAGGTGAGGCCAGATGGAGACCACAGGAACCAGGTCCAGGAGAGCCCCATATGTTAACCAGAGACACCAGATCCAGGTGAGATCCAGGTGGGACCACAGTCACAAGGTCCAGTTGAGGCGCAGGTGGCAACAGGATTCACCAAGTCCAGGTGAGGCCCAGGTGGCGACCAGTCACCACATCCAGGTGCGGAGCAGCTAAGGACCAGATTCACCAGTCCCAAGTGAAGCCCAAGGGGTGACCAGAGTCACCAGGTAAGGGTGAGGCCCAGAGGGATAACCAGAGTAACCAGTTTAGTTGAGGAACAGAATGGGACCAGAGGTCCCTGGTCAGAGTGACACCCTGGTGTGGAATAGATTATCCAGATCCAATGATGCCTGGGTGAGGACCAGAGTCACTAGGGTCATGCAGGCGCAGATGGGGAACAGAATCACTAGGTCCTGGTGAGGCATAGAATAAGACCAGAGTCACCAGAATCAGGTGAGCCCCTTGTGGGAACCAGAGCCACTCAATCCAGCTGAGTCCCACGTCCATGTGAGGCCCAAGTGAGGACCAGATTCATCAGGTCGAATTGAGGCATAGCTGGGGACAAGAGTCACCAGGTCTGGGTGCGGCCTAGGTGGGGCATGATTCAGCAGTTCTGAGTTAGGTGAAAGTGGGGATGAGAGACACCAGGTCCAGGAGAGGCGAAAATGAGGACCAGAGGCACCAGATCCAGGTGAGGTCCATGTTGGAAAGAGAGTCACCAGGTCCAGGAGAGGTCCAGTTGGGACCAGAGTCACCAGATCCAGGTGAAGTCCAGGTGGGGACCATAGTCACCAGAATCAGGTGAAGCCCAGGTGGGGACCAGAGTCTCTAGGTCCAGATGATGCCCTGGTTAGGGCCAGAGATACCCGGTACACGTGAGGCCCCGGTGGGGATCAGAGGCAACAGGTCCATGTGAGGCCGGCTTGGAGACCAGGGTCAACAAGTCTACTTGTGGCCCAGATGTGGAACAAGGTAAGCAGGTCCAGGTGAGTCCCCGGTGGTGACAAGAGTCACCACGTCCAGGTGAGTCCCAGGTGGGGACCAGGATCACCAGGTACAGGGTAAGCCCTTGAACGAACCAGAGTCAACAGTTCGAGGTCAGGCGCAGGTGGCAACCAGCGTCAGCAGTTCCAGTCAGGCCAAAGTTGGATTCACAGTCACTAGGGCACGGTGAGACCCAGAGGGGGACCAGAGTCACATGGTGCAGGTGAGGTCCAGTTGTGGAACACAGTCACCGGGTCCCAAATGTGCCCAGTTGAAGACCATGGTCATCAGGGCCAGATGAGGCCCAGATGGGGACCGGAGTCCCCAAATCCAGGTGAAGCCCAGGTGGGGACCACAGTCACCAGATCCAGGGTAGTCTCAGTGGCAGACATGAATCAGCAAAGTCCAGGTGAGGTGCAGGTGGCAACCACACTCACCAGGTCCCGGTGAGGCCCTGGTGGGGACCAGAGCCACGAGGTGCATGAGAAGCTAGAAACACTGCAGCCACCAGGTCCACATGATGTCCATGTGGGAACGAGAATCACCAGTTACATTGTGGCACAGTTGGGGATCAGACTCACCATGTCCAGGTGATACCCATGTGGGAACCAGTGTCACCATGTCCAGGTGTTCCCCAGGTGAAGACCACAGTTAATAGGTCCGGGTGGGTCACTGTTAGTGAACAGTGTAACCATATCCTGATGCTACCCAGGTGGGGACCAGAGACACCAGGGCCTGGTGAAGCCCAGGAGGGACAAGAGACATGAGGTTCAGGTGAGGTCCCGATGGGAACCACAGTACCAGATCAGGTGAGGCCATGCTTAGGTCAGAGTCACCAGTTACAGGTGAGGCCCAGGTTGAGTCAGAGTCACCTGGTACAGAAGAGGTCAAAGTCAGGACTAGAGTTACCAGGATCAGGTCAGTCCCAGCGGGGAATAAAGTAACCATGTCCCGATGATGCCCAGTTAGAACCAGAGTCACCAGGTCCAGAAGAGGCGCAGGTGGGGAGCATGTTCACTAGGTCCCGTTGAGGCCCAGTTGAGGACCAGAATCACCAGGTCTAGTTGAGGCATAGAGGGGTACCAGATTCACCTGGTATTGGTGATATCCAGATGGGGACCAGAGTCACCATGTCAGGCTGAGGCCCAGAGAGGATCCAGAGTCATCATGACCAGGTGAGGCTCAAGTGTGGAACAGAGTATCCAGGTCATAATGGTCCACAGGTGAGGACCAGAGTCACCAGATCTGGGTGAGGCAAGTTAGGATCAGAGGCAACAGTTCCAGGTGAGGACAATAAGGATTTCACAGCAATCAGGTCCAGGTGGGGAACAAAGTCACCAGGACTGGGTGAGGCCCAGATGGGGACCAGATTCACAAGGTCCAGGAGATTCCCTGATGATGACCAGAGTTACCAGTTCCGGGTGAGGACCAAGTAAGGACCATATTCACAAGGTCCAAGTGAGGCCCAAGTGGGGACCTGTGTCACCAGGTATGGGTGAGGCACAGGTGGCAACCCCACTCACCAGATCCAGGTGAGGCCAACCTGCAGGCCATGCAGAGGAACGGTGTCACGATGATGCCCAGGTAGGGACCGGATTTACCAGGTCCAGGTGAGGCCAACCTGCAGCCATGCAGTGGAACCATATCCCGATGATGCCCAGGTAGGCACCAGACTTACCAGGTCCAGGTAAGGCCCAGATAGAGCATATTCACTAGGTCCAGGTGAGGCCCAGTTCAGGACCAGAGGCACCAGATCTCGTTGAGGACTAGAGGGGTACCAGAATCACCTGGTCCAAGTGGCATCCAGATGGAGACCAGAGTCAGCAGGTTAGGGTGAGGCCCAGAGTGGTTCCATAGTCATTCTGTCCAGGTGAGTGTCAGCGTGTGGAACATAGTCACCAGGTACCAATCATGTCCAGGTGAGGACCAGAGTCACCACGTCTAGGTGACACGCAGATAGGATCAGAGTCACCAGTTCCAGGTGAGGCCAAGAAAGAGTCCACAGCAATCATGTCCAGGTGGGAACAAAGTCACCAGGACTGGGTGAGGACTAGATGGGTACCAGATTCACCAGGTCCAGGTGAGGCCCAAGTGGTGACCAGAGTTACCAGTTCCGGGAAGGACCAGGTAAGGACCAGATTCACCAGGTCCAAGAGGTCCACCTGGGGACCTGAGTCACCAGGAATGGAGTGGCAGCCCACTCACCGTGTCCAGGTGGGGCCATCCTGCAGGCCAGAGTCACCAGATCCAGTTGAGGCTCTAGTGGGGACCGGAGTCACCAGGTAAATATGAGTCTACAAGAACACCACAGTCACCAGGTCCAGGTGTGGGTCATGAGGGAATGAGAGTGACTAGGTCCAGGCGAGACCCAGGTGGCGACAGTCACCATGTCCAGATTGAGGCCTAGGTGGGGGGAACAGTGTCATCAGGACCAGTTGAGGCCAAAGTGTGGAGCCAAGGTATGATGTCCAGGTGAGGCCCAGGTGGGGAACAGAGTAACCATGTCCCATTGATGCCAGGTGGGAAAAGAGTCACAAGGTGCAGACGAGACCTAAGTGAGGAGTAGATTCAACAAGTACTGTTGAGGTCCTGTTGAGGACCAGTGTCCCCAGCTCCGGGTGAGTCCCAGAGGGGGACCAGAGTCACCCGGTTCTGATGATATCCAGGTGAGGACCAGAGTCACCACGTCAGGGTGAGGCCCAGAGTTGGACGAAATCACTAGGTCCAGTTGAGGCCCCGATGTGGAACTGAGAAACCAGGTGAATGATGCCCATATGAGGACCTGAGTCACCAGGTCCAGGTGATGTCCCTGTGGCAACCAGTCACCTCGTCCAGGTGAGGCCCAGGTGGGACCACAGTCTCAAGGTCCAGGTGAGGCCCAGGTATATAAGAGAGTATCCAGGTCCCAATGATGCCCAGATAAGGACCTGAGTCAAGATCCAGGAGAGACACAAATATGGATCAGAGTCATTGTGTTCCAGGTGAGGCCATAGGAGACCACAGGAACCAGGTCCAATAGAGTCCCATATGGGAACCAGAGCCACCAGATCCAGGTGAGGTCCAGGAGGGACCAGAGTCACAAGGTCCAGGTGAGGCGCAGGTGGCAACAGGATTCACCAAGTCCAGGTGAGGTCCACGTGGTGACCTGTCACCAGATCCAGGTGTGGACCAGCTAAGGACCAGATTCACCAGGCCCAAGTGAAGCCCAAGGGGTGACCAGAGTCACCAGGTAAGGGTGAGGCCCAGAGGGGGAACCAGAGTAACCAGTTTAGTTTGAGGCCCAGAATGGGACCAGAGGTCCCTGGTCAAAGTGAGGCCCAGGTGTGGAATAGAGTATCCAGGTCCCAATGATGCCTGGGTGAGGACCAGAGTCACTAGGGCCATGCAAGCCCAGATGGGGAACAGAATCACTAGGTCCTGGGGAGGCATAGAATAAGAACACAGTCACCAGTATCAGGTGAGCCCCTTGTGGGAACCAGAGCCACTCCATCCAGCTGAGTCCCAGGTCCATGTGAGGCCCACGTGAGGACCAGATTCATCAGGTCGAATTGAGGTATAGCTGGGGACAAGAGTCTCCAGGTCTGGGTGCGGCCTAGGTGGGGCAAGATTCAGCAGTTCTGAGTTAGGTCAAAGTGAGGACAAGAGACACCAGGTCCAGCTGAGACCAAACTGAGGACCAGAGTGACCAGATCCAGTTGAGATCCATGTTGGAAAGAGAGTCACCAGGTCCAGGAGAGGTCCAGCTGGGGACCAGAGTCACCAGATCAGGTAAAGTCCAGGTGGGGATCAGAGTCACCAGATCCAGGTGAAGTCCAGGTGAGGACCAGAGTCTCTAGGTGCAGATGAGGCCCAGGTGAGGACCAGAGTTACCAGGTACACGTGAGTCCCCGGTGGGGATCAGAGGCAACAGGTCCATGTTAGGCGGGCTTGGGGACCATGGTCAAGAGGTGTACTTGAGGCCCAGGTGTGGAACACAGTAAGCAGGTCCAGGTGAGTCCCCGGTGGTGACAAGAGTCACCACGTCCAGGAAGGTCCAGGTGGGCACCAGGATCACCAGGTACAGGGGACGCCCTTTAAAGAACCAGAGTCAACAGTTCGAGGTCAGGGGCAGTTGGCAACCAGGGTCAGCAGGTCGTAGCCAGGCCAAAGTGGGGTTCACAGTCACTAGGGCACGGTGAGACCCAGAGGGGGACCAGAGTCACCTGGTCCAGGTGAGGTCCAGTTGTGGAACACAGTCACAGGGTCCCAATTTTGCCCAGTTGAGGACCATGGTCAACAGGGCCAGGTGAGGCCCAGATGGGGACCAGAGTCCCCAAATCCTGGTGAAGCCCAGGAGGGAACCACAGTCACCAGATCCAGGGTAGTCTCAGGTGCAGACCAGAATCACCAGGTCCAGGTGAGGTGCAGGTGACAACCACACTCACCAGGTCCCGGTGAGGCCCTGGTGGGGACCAGAGTCACTAGGTACATGAGTAGCTAGAAACACTGCAGCCACCAGGTGAACATGATGTCCATGCTGGAATGAGAATCATCAGGTACAGGTGAGGACCAGGTGGGGATCCGACTCACCATGTCCAGGTGAGACCCAGATGGGAACCAGTGTCACCATGTCCAGTTGTGGCCCAGGTGAAGACCGGAGTTAATAGTTCTGGCTGGGTCACTATTAGTGAACAATGTAACCATATCCTGATGCTACCCAGGTGGGTACCAGAGACACCATGTCCTGGTGTGGCCCAGGTGGGACCAGAGACACGAGGCCCAGGTAAGATCCGATGGAACCAGAGTCACCAGGTCAGGTGAGGCCATGCTTAGAATCAGAGTCACCAGTTACAGGTGAGGCCCATGTGGAGCCAGAGTCACCTGGTACAGAAGAGGCCAAAGTCAGGACCAGAGTTACCAGGATCAGGTCAGTCCCAGTGTGGAACAGAGTAACCATGTCCCGATGATGCCCAGGTAGAACCAGAGTTACCAGGGCCAGATGAGTTGCAGGTGGGAGCATATTCACTAGGTTCCCGTTAGGCCAAGTTGAGGACCGAGTCACCAGGTCTAGTTGAGGCTTGGAGGGGTACCAGATTCACCTGATCTAGGTGACATCCAGATGGGGGCCAGATCACCATGTCAGGCTGAGGCCCAGAGGGGATCCAGAGTCATCATGTCCAGGTGAGGCTCACGTTGGAACAGAGTATCCAGGTCATAATGGTCCACAGGTGAGGACCAGAGTCACCAGATCTGGGTCAGGCCCAGTTAGGATCAGAGTCACTAGTTCCAAGTGAGGGCCAAGAAGGAGTACACAGCAATCAGGTCCAGGTGGGAACAAAGTCACCAGGATTGGGTGAGGCCCAATGGGGACCAGAATCACAATATCCAGGTGATTCCCAGGTGATGACCAGAGTTACCAGTTCCGGGTGAGGACAAGGGAAGGACCAGATTCACCAGGTCCACGTGAGGCCCACGTGGGAACCTGTGTCACCAGGCATGGGTGAGTCTCAGGTGACAACCCCACTCATTAGGTCCAAGTGAGGCCAACCTGCAGGCCATGCCGAGGAACCATGTCCTGATGATGCCCAGGTGGGGTCTAGAGTTATCAGGTCCAGGTGAGGCACACCTGCAGGACATTCAGTGGAACCATGTCCCGGTAATGCCGAGGTAGGGATCAGAATCACCATGTCCAAATGAGGCCCAGATGGAGCATATTCACTAGGTCTAGGTGAGGCCCTGTTGAGGACCAGAGTCACCAGATCTGGTTGAGCCCTATAAGGGTACCAGAATCACCTGGTTCAGGTTACATCGAGATGGGGACCAGAGTCACCAGGTCAGGGTGAGGCCCAGAGAGGTTCCAGAGTCATCATGTCCAAGTGAGGCTCAGGTGTGGAACAGAGTCACCAGGTACCAATGATGCCCAGTTGAGGACCAGATTCACCAGGTCTGGGTGACGCGCAGATAGGATCAGAGACACCAGTTCCAGGTGAGGCCAAGAAGGCGTCCACAGCAATCAGGTCCATGTGGGAACAAAGTCACCAGGACTGGGTGAGGCCCAGATGGGGACCAGTTTCACCAGGCCCAGGTGATTCCCAAGTGGTGACCAGAGTTACCAGTTCTGGGAAGGACCAGATAAGGACCAGATTCACCAGATCCAATTGAGGCCCACGTGGGGACCTGTGTGACCATGTATGGGTGAGGCACAATTGGCAACCCCACTCACCAGGTCCAGGTGAGGCCAACCTGCAGGCGATGGAGAGGAACCGTGTCCCGATGATGCCCAGGTAGGGACCAGAGTTACCAGGCCCAAGTGAGGCCAACCTGCAGGCCATGCAGTGGAACCATATCCCTATGATGCCCAGGTAGGGACCAGAGCCACCAGGTCCAAATGAGGCCCACATGGAGCATATTCACTAGGTCCAGGTGAGGCCCAGTTGAGGACCAGAGTCACCAGATCAGGTTGAGGCCTAGAGGGATACGAGAATCCCCTGTTCCAGGTGACATCCAGATGGGGACCAGTGTCACCAGAGAAGGGTAAGGCTCAGAGAGGTTCCAGAGTCATCATGTCCAGGTGAGGCTCAGGTGTAGAACAGAGTCACCATGTACCAATGATGCCCAGATAAGGACCAGAGTCACCAGGTCTGGGTGACGCGCAGATATGATCAGAGTCACCAGTTCCAGGTGAGGCCAAGAAAGAGTCCACAGCAATCAGGTCCAGGTGGGGAACAAAGTCACCAGGACTGGGTGAGACCCAGATGGGGACCAGATTCACCAGATCTAGGTGAGGCGCAGGTGGTGACCAGAGTCCCCGAGTCTGGGAGAGGACCAGGTAATGACCAGATTCACCAGGTCCAAGAAGCCCACGTGTGGACCTGAGTCAACACGTATGGGTGAGGCCCATGTGGCAACCCGACTCACCAGGTCCAGGTGAGGCCAACCTGCAGGTTAGAGTCACCAGATCCAGGTGAGGCCCTAGTGGGGACCGGAGTCACAAGTAAATGTGAGTCTACAAGAACACCACAGTCAACAGGGCCAGGTGTGTTTCAAGTGGGAACGAGAGTCACCAGGTCCAGGTGACACCCAGGTGGGGACCACACTCACCAGGTCCCGGTGAGGCCCTGGTGGGGACCAGAGTCATGAGGTACATGCAAACCTAGAAACACTGCAGCCACCAGGTCCACATAATGTTCATGTGGGAACGAGAATCACCAGTTACAGGTGAGGACCAGGTGGTGATCCGACTCACCATGTCCAGGTGAGACCCAGGTGGGAGCCAGTGTCACCATGACCAGGTGTGGCCCAGGTGAAGACTAGAGTTAATAGGTCCGACTGGGTCACTGTCAGTGAACAGTGTAACCATATCATGATGCGACACAGGTGGGTACCAGAGACACCAGGTCCTGGTGACCCCGAGATGGGACCAGAGACCTGAGGTCCAGTTGAGGTCCCGATGGGAACCAGTCACCATGTCAGGTGAGGCCATGCTTAGAATCAGAGTCTCCAGTTACAGGTGAGGCCCAGGTGGACCCAGAGTCACCTGGTAGAGAAGAGGCCAAAGTCAGGACCAGAGTTACCAGGATCAGGTCAGTCCCAGAGGGGAATAGAGTAACCATGTCCCGATGATGCCCAGGTAGAACCAGAGTCACCAGGTCCAGATGAGGCGCAGGTGGGGAGCATGTTCACTAGCTCCAGGTGAGGCCCAGTTGAGGACCAGAGTCACCAGATCTGGTTGAGGCATAGAGGGGTACCAGAATCACCTGGTGCAGGTGATATCCAAATGGGGACCAGAGTCACCAGGTCAGGGTGAGGCCCAGAGGGGCTCCAGAGTCATCATGTCCAGGTGAGGCTCAGGTGTGGAACACAGTGTCCAGATCATAGTGGTCCACAGGTGAGGACCAGAGTGACCAGATCTGGGTGATGCGCAGATAGGATCAGAGTCACCAGTTCCAGGTGAGGCCAAGAAAGAGTCCACAGCAATCAGGTCCAGGTGGGGAACACAGTCACCAGGACTGGGTGAGTCCCAGATTGGGACCAGATTCAACAGGTCCAGGTGAGGCCCAGGTGGTGACCAGTGTCCCGGGTCTGGGATTGGACCAGGTAAGGACCAGATTAACAGGTCCAAGAGGCCCACGTGGGGAACTGAGTCATCAGTTATGGGGTGGCAACCCGACTCACCAGGTCCAGGTGAGGTCAACCTTCAGGCCAGAGTCACCAGATCCACGTGAGGCCCTAGTGGGGACCGGAGTCACCAGGTAAATGTGCGTCTACAAGAACACCACAGTCACCAAGTCCAGGTGTTCATGTGGGAACGAGAGACACCAGATCCAGGTGAGAACCAGATGGCGACCACAGTCACCAGGTCCAGATTGAAGCCTAGGTGGGGGGACCAGAGTCATCAGGACCAGTTGAGGCCAAAGTGTGGAGCAAAGTTATCATGTCCAGGTGAGGTCCAGGTGAGGAACAGAGTAACCATGTCCCATGGATGCCAGGTGGGAAAAGAGTCACAAGGTCCCGGTGAGGCGCAGGTGGCAACAGGATTCTCCAAGTCCAGGTGAGGCCCAGGTGGCGACCAGTCACCAGATCCATGTGAGGACCAGCTAAGGACCAGATTCACCAGGACCATGTGAAGCCCAAGGGGTGACCAGATTACCAGGTAAGGGTGAGGCCCAGAGGGGGAACCAGAGTAACTAGTTTAGTTTGAGGCCCAGAATGGGACCAGAGGTCCATGGTCAAAGTCCGGCCCAGGTGTGGAATAGAGTATCCAGGTTCGAATGATGCCTGGGTGAGGACCAGAGTCACTAGGGCCATGCAGGCCCAGATGGGGAACAGAATGACTAGGTCCTGGTGAGGCATAGAAAAAGACCACAGTCACCAGTATCAGGTGAGCCCCTTGTGGGAACCAGAGCCACTGTATCCAGCAGAGTCCCAGGTCCATGTGAAGCCCACGTGAGGACCAGATTCACCAGGTCGAATTGAGGCATAGCTGGGGACAAGAGTCACCAGGTCTGGGTGCGGCCTAGGTGGGGCAAGATTCAGCAGTACTGAGTTATGTCAAAGTGGTGACGAGAGACACCAGGTCCAGGTGAGGCCAAACTGATTACCAGATTCACCACATCCAGGTGAGGTCCATGTTGGAAAGAGAGTCACCAGGTCCAGGAGAGGTCCATGTGGGGACCAGAGTCACTATATCCAGGTGAAGTCCAGGTGGGGACCAGAGTCACCAGATCGAGGTGAAGCCCAGGTGGGGACCAGAGTCACTAGGTTCAGATGAGGCCCAGGTGAGGACCAGAGTTACCAGTTACACGTGAGGATCCGGTGGGGATCAGAGGCAACAGGTCCATGTGAGGCCGGCTTGGGGACCATCGTCAACAGGTCCACTTGAGACCCAGGTGTGAAACACAGTAAGCAGGTCCAGGTGAGTCCCCCGTGGTGACAAGAGTCACCACGTCCAGGTGAGGTCCAGGTGGGGACCAGGATCACCAGGTCCAGGGGAGGCCCCTGAAAGAACCAGAGTCAAGAGTTCGAGTTCAGGCGCAGGTGGCAACCAGGGTCAGCAGGTCCAAGTCAAGCCAAAGGGGACTTCACAGTCACTAGGGCACGGTGAGACCCAGAGTGGGAGCATAGTCACATGGTCCAGGTGAGGTTCAGTTGTGGAACACAGTCACCAGGTCCCAATTTTGCCCAGTTGAGGACCATGGTCAACAGGGCCAGGTGAGGCCCAGATGGGGACCGGAGTCCCGAAATCCAGGTGAAGCCCAGGTGGGGACCACAGTCACCAGATCCAGTGTAGACTCAGGTGCAGACCAGAATCACCAGGTCCAGGTGTGGTGCAGGTGGCAACCAAACTCACCAGGTCCCGGTAAGGCACTGGTGGGGTACATGAGAAGTCACGAGGTACATGAGAAGCTAGAAACACATGGGATCCCTGGGTGGCGCAGCGGTTTGGCGCCTGCCTTTGGACCAGGGCGCGATCCTGGAGACCCAGGATCGAATCCCACGTCGGGCTCCCGGTGCATGGTGCCTGCTTCTCCCTCTGCCTGTGTCTCTGCCTCTCTCTCTCTCTGTGACTATCATAAATAAATAAAAATTTAAAAAAAAGATGCTAGAAACACTGCGGCCAACAGGTCCAAATGAACTCCATGTGGGAACGAGAATCACCAGTTACAGGTGAGGACCAGGTGGGGATCCGACTCACCATGTCCAGGTGAGACCCAGGTGGGAAACAGTGTCACCATGTCCAGGTGTGGCCCAGGTGAAGACCAGAGTTAATAGGTCCGGCTGGGTCACTGTTAGTGAACAGTGTAACCATATCCTGATGCTGCCCAGGTGGGTAGCAGAGACACCAGGTCCTGGTGAGGCCCAAGTGGGACCAGAGACATGAGGTCCAGGTGAGGTCCCGATGGGAACCACAGCCACCAGGTCAGGTGAGGCCATGCTTAGGATCAGAGTCACCAGTTCCAGGTGAGGCCCAGGTGGAGCCAGAGTCACCTGGTACAGAAGAGGCCAAAGTCAGGACTAGAGTTACCAGGATCAGGTCACTCCAAGTGGGAATAGAGTAATCATGTCCCGGGGATGCCCAGGTAGAACCAGAGTCACCAGGCCCAGATGTGGTGCAGGTGGGGAGCATGTTCACTAGGTCCCGTTGAGGCCCAGTTGAGGACCAGAGTCACCAGGTCTAGGTGAGGCCTAGAGGGGTACCAGATTCACCTGGTCTGGTGACAAACAGATGTGGACGAGAGTCCCCATGTCAGGCTGAGGCCCAGAGTGGATCCAGAGTCAACTTATCCAGGTGAGGCTCAGGTGTGGAACACAATATCCAGGTCATAATGATCCAAAGGTGAGGACCAGAATCACCAGATCTGGGTGAGGCCCAGTTAGCATCAGAGTCAGCAGTTCCAGGT
Organism: Canis lupus familiaris; assembly: GCF_011100685.1. Taxonomy (NCBI): domain Eukaryota; kingdom Metazoa; phylum Chordata; class Mammalia; order Carnivora; family Canidae; genus Canis; species Canis lupus. The sequence goes on from NW_023331485.1 coordinate 50,545, forward strand.
TAGCCAAGAAGGAGTCCACAGCAATCAGGTCAAGGTGGGGAACAAAGTCACCAGGACTGAGTGAGGCCAAGATGGGGACCAGATTCACCAGGTCCAGGTGAGGCCCAGATGGTGACCAGAGTCCCCAGGTCTGGGAGAGGACCAGGTAAGGACCAGATTCACCAGGTAGAAGAGGCCCACATGGGGACCTGAGTCACCAATTATGGGTGAGGCCCAGGTGGCATCCCCACTAACCAGGTCCATGTGAGGCCAACCTGCAGGCCAAGTCACCCGATCCACGTGAGGACCTAGTGGGGACTGGAGTCACCAGTTAAAAATGATTCTACAAAAACAACACAGTCACCAGATCCTGGTGTGGTTCATGTGGGAACGAGAGTCACCAGGTCCAGGTGAGACCCAGGTGGGGACCACAGTCACCAGGTCCAGTTGAGGCCCAGGTGGGACCACAGTCAACAGGTCCAGGTGAGGCCTAGTTCGGGGGAACAGAGTCATCAGGACTAGATGAGGCCAAAGTGTAGAGCAAAGTTATCAGGTCCATGTGAGGCCCAGTTGTGGAAGAGTAACCATGTCCCATTGATGCCAGTTGGGAAAAGAGTCACAAGGTCCAGACGAGGCCTTAGTGAGGAGGAGATTCACCAGGTCCTGTTGAGGCCCAGTTGAGGACCAGTGTCCCCATCTCCGGGTGAGTCCCAGAGGGGCACCAGTGTCACCCGGTTCTGGTGATATCCAGGTGGGGACCAGAGTCACCACGTCAGGGTGAGGCCCAGAGGGGACGAGATACTAGGTCCAGGTAGAGCCCCCGATGTGGAACTGAGAAACCGGTCCCTGATGCCATTAGAGACTGAGTCACCAGGTCAGGTAGGTCCTGTGGGAACCAGTCCACCTCGTCTAGGTGATGCCCAGGTGGGACCACAGTCACCAGGTCCAGGTGAGGCCCAGGTATATAGAGAGTATCCAGGTCCCAATGATGCCAGGTAAGACCAGATCAACAGGTCCAGGAGAGGCCAAATATGATAGAGTCATTGTGTTCCAGGTGAGGCCAAGAGGAGACCACAGGAACCAGGTCCAGGAGAGCCCCATATGGGAACCAGAGCCAACCGATCCAGGTGAGGTCCGAGTGGACCACAGTCAAGGTCCAGGTGAGACAGGGGCAACAGGATTCACCAGTCCCAGGGTAGCCCAGTGGCGACCAGTCACCATTCAGTGCGCCATAAGGACCAGATTCACGGCCCAAGTGAAGCCCAAGGGGTGACCAGAGTCACCAGGTAAGGGTGAGGCCCGAGGGGAACCAGAGTAACCAGTTTAGTTTGAGGCCCAGAATGGGACCAGGGTCCCTGGTCAAATGTGTACCCAGGTGTGGAATAGAGTAATTCAGGTCCCAATGATGCCTGGGTGAGAACCAGAGTAACTAGGGCCATGCAGGCCCAGTGGGGAACGAAATCACTAGTCCTGGTGAGGCAAAGATAAGACACACAGTCACCAGTATCAGGTATGCCCCTTGTGGGAACAGAGCCACTCTATCAGCTGAGTAACAGGTCCATGTGAGCCCCCGTAGGACCAGATTCATCAGGTCGAATTGAGGCATAGTGGGGACAAGAGTCACCAGGTTGGGTGCGGCCTAGGTGGGGCAAGATTCACAGCTTCTGAGTTAGTTCAAAGTGGGGACAGAGACACCAGGTCCAGGTGAGGCCAAACCTGAGACCATAGATTCACAATCCAGGTGAGGTCCAGTTGGAAAGAGAGTCACAGGTCCAGGGAGGTCCAGTGGGGACCAGAGTCACCAGATCCAGGTGAAGTCCAGGTGGGGACCAGAGTCACGCATCGAGTGAAGCCCAGGTGGGGACCAGAGTCACTAGGACAGATGGAGCCCAGGTGATGAACAAGTTACCAGATCACTTGAATGCCCGGTGGGAATCAGAGGCCAAAAGGTCCACGTGATGCCCGGCTTGGGCATGTCAACAGCACCTGAGCCAGGTGTGGAACACAGTAACAGTTCATGTGTCCCCCGTGGTGACAAGAGTCACCACTTCCAGGTTAGGCCCAGGTGGTGACCAGGATCACCAGGGTACAGGGGAGGCCCTTGAAGAAAGAGATCAACAGTCGATGTCACGGCGCAGGTGGACCAGGGTCAGCAGTCCAAGTCAGCCAAGGTGGGGATTCACAGTCCACTACGGTGACGAGTGAGACTCAGAGGGGGACCATAGTCACCGTCCAGGTGAGGTCCATTGTGGAACACGTCCCAGGTCAATGTTGCCCAGTGAGGACCATGGTCAACAGGCACGGGAGGCCCAATGGGGACCGGAGTCCGAAATCATTGAACCCAGGTGGGGACCATAGTCACCAATCCAGGTGTCTCATGCGAACCAGAATCACCAGTTACTGGTGAGGTGCAGGTGCAAACCACACTCACCAGGAAGCCGGTGACCCTGGTGGGACCAGAGTCATCGAGGTACATGCAAACCTTGAAACACTGCAGCTCACCAGGTCCACATGATGTCATGTGGGAACGAGAATCACAGTTACAGGTGAGGACCAGGTTGGTGATCGATCACCATGTCTAGGTGAGACCCAGGTTGGAACCAGTTCACCTGTCCAAGTGTGCCAGGTGAAGACAGGATAGTTTAATAGTCCCGGGTCACTATTAGTGAACAGTGTACCATTACTGATGCTACCAGGGGTACCGGAGATATAAGTCCTGGTGGCCCAGTGGACCAGAGAACAGAGGTCCAGGTGAGGTCCCGATGGAACCACAGTTCACCAGGTCTGTGAGGCCATCTTAGGATCAGAGTCACAGCTTACGTTGAGGCCGGTGGAGCCAGAGTCACATGGTCACGAAGAGGCCAAGTCAGGACCAGAGTTACCAGGATCAGGTGACCCACTGGATCGGTAACGTCGAGTGACATGCCAAGTAACGATCCGTCGACCTAGCAGTGCCATGCATGGAGTGTAGAGACCAGATAGTTACCAGGTCGAGAAGCCAACCTGAGCATTAGTGACTAGGTCGCGATGTGCCGTTGACCGAGCGCATGCCTATACTTCACTAGGTCCCGGTGAGGCAGTTGAACCAGAGTCGTACGCATCTAGTTGAGCGTGCCAGAGGTGGTATAACCAGATTTCAACCTGGTCTTGGTGACATCCAGATGGGGACCAGCGTCACCATGTCAGTGTGAGGGACCAAGGGTATCCAGAGTCACATTCCCAGGGGCTAACGTGTGGGACAGAGTAGTCCGGTCATAATGGTGCCCGGTGAGGACCAGTAGCACACATATCTGGGGAGGCCCAGTTAGGATTCAAGTAGGTTCCACTTCCAGTCTGAGGCCAAGAAAGGTCCACAGAATTCAGGTCCAGGTGGGGAACAACTTCACCAGACTATGCCGATGGGACCAGAAACCGCCCGCTGTTCCGTGGCAGAGTTGGTCGTTTGACAACAATTGTAGCCAGATTCCCGAGTGGGCCTGACGTTTACCAGGTATGGGTAAGGCGACAGGTCTACCCACCGGTCCACGTTGATCCAATGCGCCATGAGGGACCTTCCCTTTGCCCAGGTATGGAGTAAGACAGGACCTCCAGTAGATTTGGGCCTAACCTGCAGGCCAATGTCAGAGGAAACAGTGCCGATGATGCCCAGGTTAGGGACCAAAGTTCCATCCAGGTGACCAGGTGGGGACCCGACCAGATGAGATTACTAGGTCCAGGTGGGCAGAGTTGGACCAGAGTAACCGATTGGGAGGCCAAAGGGGATACAAAATCCATGTCCGCTCGATGGAGAGAGCACTAGGTGGGTGAGGCCCAGCAGAGGTCCAGAGTCCAAATGTAGGTGCCCAGAGGTAGAGCTGGATCACAGAGGTCGACCAGGTACAATGAGCCCAGTTGAGACCAGAGTCCACCAGAATCTGGTGACGTCAGATAGATCAGAGCACCAGTTCCAGTGAAGGCCAAGAAATAGTCACAGCAATCAGTCCAGGTGGTGAACAAAGTCACCGATGACTGGTGAGGCCCAGATGGCACCAATTTCACCAGGGTCCAGGTAGTTGAGGTCCAGGTGGTGGAACCAGAGTCCCCCGTCTAGAGAGGACCAGTAGATGAACCAGATTCACACCAGGTCCAAGGAGGCCAGACGTGAGTGACCTGAGTCACCAGGTATGGGAGTTGTCCCGGTGGCACAAACCCATCTCCACCAGGCCCCGGTGAGGCCATACCTGCAGGCCAGAGTCACACAGTATCCACGTGAGGCCCTAGTGGGGACCAGTATCCTAGGTAAATGTGAGGTCTCAAGAACAACCACAGTCACTACAGGTGCCAGGTTGGTGTTCATGTGCGAACAGAGATTCACCAGGGTCCATGAGAACCTGGGGACCACAGTCTACAGGGTCCAGATTGAGGCCTACGTGGGGAGGGACCCAGAGTATCTCGGACCAGTTTGAGGAAAAGTGTGGAGGATCAAGTTATACATTCTAGGTGAGGCCCAGTGGGGAACAGAGTAACCATGTCCAGGTTGATGTCAGTGGGAAAAGAGTCACAGGTGACGGAGTTAAGTGAGGATAGATTACACCAGGTGTAACTGTTGAGGACCAGTTGAGGACCAGTGTCCCAACATCTCGTGGGTTGAGTCCCAGAGGGGACCAGAGTCCCCGCGTTCTGGTGTAATATCCAGTGGGACCAGACGTCACCCACGTCAGGAGTGAGCCAGAGGGGACAAGAATCACTAGTCCCAGGTGAGGCCCCAATGTGGAACTGGAAACGCATGCCCATGATAGCCCATATGATGGTCGAATGGTCCAGTAGTGAGGGTCCCTGTGGGAACCGTCACCTCGTCCTGGTGAGGCCCAAGTGGGACCACCGTCACCAGGTCCTAGGTGAGGCCAGGTATATAAGAGATATCCAGTCCACATAGCCAGGTAAGGACCGAGTCAAACAGCGCCAGGAGAGGCCAAAAGATGGATCAGAGTCATTGCCTGTCCAGGTGAGTGCCAATGGAGACCACCAGAACCAGGTCCGGGGAGCCCTATATGGAACCAGAGCCACCAGATCCAGGTGAGTCCAG